>NC_056748.1:759038745-759118745 GCF_019279795.1 Protopterus annectens | reverse complement strand
TTTATCATCAACCAGGAAAAGGGTGGTTGCAAATCAGCTGTTCACTCAATAGCTTTTTAAATGTATGTGATAGTTTGCTCTTTCCCCACTCTAGTGCAATCTTGGAATTGGTATATATAACTGGCTGGGGATATGAATGGCATACACATCTTGTCTACCTCTGAAAAACAGGTTTTACTTTTTCCTGTGTTTTTTTTTTTTTGGATTGGCTGGTGATCACCTATTTA
The DNA here is from genome assembly GCF_019279795.1 of Protopterus annectens. NCBI lineage: Eukaryota > Metazoa > Chordata > Ceratodontiformes > Protopteridae > Protopterus > Protopterus annectens. The sequence continues at coordinate 759,118,518 of NC_056748.1, read as the reverse complement.
TGCCATTCAATGCTATGATTTTTAGACATACGGTCATATTTCCACATCTGATGATATATATATACATGGCAGGACCAAATACTTTCAGTTTTATTTGAACGTTAATATAGAAACGTTTTGAAATAAAAACTTGTTTAAAAACTACATCTGATGAAATTCATGTAGTTTTGTGAATGAAACAGCTTATCTCTCATAGTTTTGAACAAGTTTTTATTTCAAAAAGTTTCTATATTAAAGTTCTTCTGGATTTTACCTGCAGCAGTTTGTTTCCTTGGGCCTTCCACTTGTGTTTTAATTGATATTTGCATTGTCAACATATTTTGTCAGTGTTAGGGATTTTGACATTTAGGTCAGTCAATCATATTTAGTAGACTATATATACTTATTTATATATGCATATATATGTATATATACACACACACACACACACACACACACACACACACACACACACACACACACTCACGTGCTTGCATATGGATCTCTTTCATAACACAATCTTGATTTCACTGAAAACCCATTTCCCTAAAAACTCACTTCATAAAAAAGTGTAGAAGTGTATAGAAACTAAGCAGTAGTGTCATTTCTTATCATAGGAGTTATTAGGGAAGCGTGTGTAGCAAAATATGTTGAATTGTGATGGTCAGCATTATGTTGATTCCCTAGACATGTAGATGTTTGTGCTTGCTCTGAAGCACTGAATCACTGTGTGTGGTGGTCTCCAAGGTTGTATGATCATGGAGTTAGTACATACAAGTCAAGTTGGGATGGGGGTGTAGGGGGGCTTGACCTGCTGCAAAAAATGGCTTAACAATTTATTTCTTGTGGAGAAAATTTTCAATGAAATGAGTGTTTGGTGAAGTGAGTTTTCAGTGAAATGGGTTTGACCATTTGAAAATGTATGTGTGTGTGTGTGTGTGTGTGTATATATACACCTAGGCAAAACAAATTTTTCACAAAAACATTGCATAAACCTGCTGTGGTTTATCTGGAATTGAACCCATCTCTTATAAAGTAACTTAGATTCCAACTGCAATGATTTGTGCATTTGTTTACTTTTGGTGTCCATGCCTGCTTCTCAACAGAAAATGAAGTTCAATACCTTTGACTATCATTACGGGCAACCTGTCCAAACGTAGCCTAGGTACCCATCCAGTGGTTTGAGTGAGTTTGTGCATCCAAACACAACTATCCCCAAGCGACAATTATTGGGTTACAGTCATTTTTTTTATTTCTTATTTGCTTTGTCTTTCAAACCTACAACTCTTAAAAGGATTCAGGTCAATGCTAAAATATAACTAACCAGATATGACTCCATATGTACTAAAACCAGTGACTCTGTCCTACCTGTTCTGCCACATGACACATTCAGCACTTCCTTTGCCTCAGAAGAGTTCCTTAGCTTTGCATGGTTGCTGTTGATGGTTGATGGTCCTAGCTCATCCATCAAGTCTTACATACTAATTTTTTTTCAAAAAAAAATGTTTATTTTTCAAACACATTTGAATGAATTCCATGGTATTTATACATAGCATCTTAAATAACTATGTACACTATTTACATTAGCCTGACACTATAACAGATCTTAATGTATACAGTTACTTTATAAGTATGTCAAATCCATTATCAGACTGTCTGATTAATTATTTTATAGTGTCAATCAACGATAAGACTTTTCCCCAAGAGTTGTTGATAAATGGCTTTGTATAAATTCTTAGTTCTTTAATTTCAATTTCCAATAATGCTGTGGTCTTCAGTAGGCTGTAGAAGTAATTCAAAGTTGGTATTGTGTTTGTATTCCATCTTCTTGTTATACACTTCCTTGAAATTGCAAGTATAGTCCAAACTAGATACATGTTTGACCTATTCAAATGAGGACCTTCATTCACATTTAATAATAGAAGAGTTTTAGTTAAATAAAATGCTTCATTAAATAAAGCTTGTAGAAAGTTATTAATACCATTCCAAAATGGCTTAATTTTAACACAATCAAAGAAAATGTGGTTCCAATCTGCATTGTGTACTTACTCACATCAACATATTCTTTTTATGGAATAACTAATTTTACTGATTCTATCTGGGGTTAAGAATGCTCTGTGCAAGCATTTCCAATTAAAGACTTTCCAGTATTGTGTAAAGGATGTATATTTTGTCAATAATAAGATATTTGTTTTAATATCTTCAGTTAACTGTATTGAGTGTTCTTTTGTTATATACTTCCAATATGAGGTTTTGGGTGTTTTATAGTTTATCAATATTTTGTAAAATGTTGAAATACTGTTTCCCATGTCAAAGTCGTTATATATGATTTCATATATGTATTTGATCAATTTAGGTATTTCTTTAAATGAAGAATTGTTAATTATTTTACTTAAATCTTGCAAATATGACAGAATACTCTGTAAAGTTAGCCAGTCCTATTGTGGAATTTTGTATGTTGTTTTTATTACTTGCATATCTAAAACTTATAGTTCTTTGACACATTGGAGCCAACAAAAAAATCCTTTCTGTTCCCAAGAATTAATAATGTCTCTATATATTTTATGTGGAAAGTTCTTTGTGAATATAAATGGTGTTAAAAGATCAAACCAGATTTTTAAATCTATATTTGCATTAATAATTTTCCTAAATGAGTCAATGTAATAATTAATCATACGAGTTTTAGTGGGTTTAATTATGTTATAGTGCATACTAATACATATGTGCCATGTCAAATTGTTTTTATCTGTTATTTGAAACTTTTTTGTAAATCAAATTCATTTATTGATATTATAGTTAGTAATTTTTTCTAATTTGGAGAGTAATTTGGACTTATCCAATCTGAGATTGTTTTAGATACTGATGCTTTTATATATGTTTCTATATCAGGAACGTGTAATCCTCTCTGTTTCTATGGTCTGATATGATGTATTAAAGCTATTCTGTTTCTTTTGGGAAACACTAAAAATTGTATTAAGCATGAATTTACTTCTTTAAGCATATTCCTTTCTGGTAACAGTTGTATTGCCAAGGCTATATATAGGATCTTGGGCAGTAAAACCTTTTTCATTAACTGTAGTCTATCTTCAAATGTTAATATTATTTTGTTTCATTTTTCCACAGAGATTTTAATTGTATTGATGATATTATTGTAGTTTTTGAGTCTAATTCATTACTATTCTTGCATAACTCAATTCCTAGTTATTTTAAGGTAGATTCTTGTTTCCTTATGATGTGATCCCCCTTAGCCTTCAGTTCTTTTTTTATTTAAAAAGAAAAAAATATATTTTTATTTATTGAAATGGAGTCCTGAAGTCATGTGAAATTTGTCAATTAATATATCTAATTCTTCTAATGTCTCTTTTATATTAGATAATGTTAGTAATATGTCATCAGCAAATAACATTACTTTAGAACTGTATTGTTCACAGACATCTATTCCTTTGATTTTTATATTGTTACAAATTGAATCTGCCAATATTTTAATAGCCAGAGCAAATAGAATCGGTGACGTGGGACATCCTTGTTTAGTGCCTTTTGTTATATGTATAAATTCAGAGGTTAAAGGACCTAACTTGACATACGCTAAATTATTTGTATATATATTCTTGAGGAGATGAACAAAGGATGCAGGAAATTCAAATAGCATTAGGATTTTTAATAAATCATCCCAATTTAGGGAATCAAATGCTTTTTCTATATCTAAACCAATTATGAGTGTTTCTTTAGTTTCTTTATTAACATAATCTGTAGGAGAAATTATCCTTTTTAATATTGTCATGTGTGTGTTTATGATATATAAATCCAGTTTGATCATTATTTATTGTTTTGGATAATGGTATTTTCATTCTGTTAGTTAATATTGTCATAAATATTTTATAGTCATTATTTAATAATGATATAGGTCTAAATGAGGTACAGAAGTTTGGGGATTTGTTTTCCTTTAGGATTGGTGTGATTAAGGAATATCTCCAAGAGGGTGGTATTAAAGCTTGTGACTGGATTTCTAATAGAGTTTTATGGAAGATGGATAGTATCTTTGAAGGAAAAAGTTTATATATTTCAATAATTATGCCCTCTATACCTGGAGCTTTATTATTTTTACCCACTTTTATTGTATCTGTAATTTCTTTGTAGGATATTGGTACTTGCAGATCTAGTTTTAAATTTTCTGGTATTTTTTACTATATATGTAAGCTACTAATGAGTCCCACATCATTATTTTATTTATCTCTGTGGTGTAATTAATATTTAATAAGAACTGTAATTCAGATAATAACCAGCGTTTGAACTCTTTAATTTTAGTTATATATGCTGGAATTCTGGAGTTAAAGATTATTGGTTTGTACCCATTTTGAAGTCTTAGTATCAATGAATTGTGGTCTGAAAAGGGACAGGGAGTGATTGAGAAATTAGTGATTTTAGAGTGTAAGTCATGGGCAGCAAATATTTTATCTATTCTAGTTGGGGTACCAAATCTGTGATCTTGATGGGAAAACAAAGAAAAGATTTATCTTCTTTAAATGTGAAAGTATCTACAAGATGGAATGATTCTACCCACTTGTTTAAAGCTTTTGATACAGCAGATGTACACAGCGGTCTTTTATTTGTAGTTTCAGAAATATCAAATATAAAGTTAAAATATCCTCCTAATATTAAGTTGCCTTTATAATTATTGGAAATGAAACCCACTTTTTTAACTCTTCCAGTTCCAATGCCTGGGAACCAGGATAGATTGGCTAGGGTCCATATTATGTTATTATATTTTACTATTACTGATGCCATAAGGCCTTCTTTATCTTCATACTTATAATTGATTTCTGGGTTAATCACATTTGTTTTCCATAAAATTGTTACCCCTTTTGTCTTTGTCTTAGAAGTGGATTGCACCAATATCATATATTCCTTAGGATTCCATTTGTACTTGCCATTTGTTTTGAATGAGTTTCTTGAAGGAAGACAGTTTGTGCTTTGTTCAATATTTCAGTAGATTTGATTCCTTGCTAGGATTGTTTAAGCCATTGGTATTTAAAGATAATAAAGTTAAATCCATCTTAGGTTATTTAGACCATGTATTTTTATTGTGACTATTAAACATTTTCCTCTGATAACTATAAAGTATATGTTTGAGCTTTTAAAGAAATTATCAGTTTTATACTTCGAGTGTTTACCAATAAAGTAATGTTTTGGTCAGGCATACTAATTTTTTTGTGAAATAAATTTAAATCAATAAATGTTAACAAAACTAAGATCTGCACTAGCCATGGAATGAAAATCATTCCTAATCTGATAGATAAACCTAAGCCTATCAGATTATCAGTCATACCTTGAGAATACAGAACATCTGAACTCCATAAACTGAATTATCATATGGAGAATATCTGTAATAGGAATAAGCAGTATTTATATTATTTTGAGCAGATATAGTACTATTGTAGATTAGACAGAATTCTAATACAGTATAAATGTATACTTATTGTATAACAATTAATATTTACATGAAAGATAGATGACAAGCAATTCAATCATAGTAAAGTAGGATGTATCATATATAAAACCTCAGTAAAAGATTATAGCACACAGTTATTTAACATATCCACCATTATTGATGAAGTCCTTCAAAACGTATTACTTAATATGAATAGATGGTAATAATATTTATACCTAATGTTTATAATACAATGTATTTCACTGGATATATCAGAAGTTATATTTCATGGTTTTCCAGCATTTAAGTAATCACTTTGTTTGTTGCTAACTTACTTAAAGCATCAAGTTTGTTTTATGTGAACATTGATGAAAGTTAGTGCATTTTAATTATCAGTGCATCCCTCTTCCCCCCATTTCCTACACATAAGGATTTTTATATCTGCATTTCTTATTATAAAATGAGTGAAATTATAGGTTAAAAACAACAAATTCACTTATTGTGATTAATGATTACAAGTTCCCTTTCTATATTCATAAATGGCCATTTTATGGCATATACTGAAAGTGCTTAAATTTAAATGGCAACATTTTATTTTGTATAATCAGCAAACGTTAAACTGAGTGATTATTGTCAGTTTAATACTCTGTGTTCAGAATGTGATTGTTACATTCTGTAACATTTCTAGTTTAGGCTTCTATTGTTTCCTTTGAACAACTTTGTCAGTTTGATGTCACATATAAAACATTAGTTACCTTGGTAACAGCTTAAGTATTATATATGGTCAAGATGGATTACAAAAACTACAATTCAAGTTAAAGGAATTACATGACTTGTTATGCATATTTACTTATATAAGAAAATCATGCTTCCCCTTGATGTTCAATGTAGTGTATGTTGTTTATGACAAGACAGTAGTGTTATTATACACAAGCTAATGTTATTAAATCCTGTCTTTAATATCTAAATTCAGCAGACCGCTTCATCTTATATGATGATTATATATTTTATGTCTAGATTTACTAAAATCATACATTACATAACTATTGCGTGTTTTTTTTTTTTTTTGGCTGTTGCTTAGTTATTTGAGAGATTATTCTTATTATTAGCTCCTTCCAAACATGTTTATACAGTCCACAGACTTTAAATTATGAGACCCTACGAGTTTCTTATTTGTTGTAAGTATATTTCCATCCTTACATACACACATATCAGTACTTCAAGCACAGGCAACAATACCCATCCAGTTTTGCCAGAATAACATTCATGTGGTGTGCTTCCAGGCTGTTCTTAAAATATTCAAATATTTGTCCTGTTCCATTTTACCAGCCTATTCCATGCAGTGATCACTCTGCCAGTGAACCACTCAACACACCTTCCATTCCCACAGATATTTCCATGAAGGAAATCTGATGACTCTCTAGCACTTCCTGGAAGCCACAAACACCCATAGAATCAGCTATCCGATATGCCCAACACGTCCGAGCAAGCTCACCTCCCAGACCACTGCAAAGGGTTCTGCACAAGACCAATTGTTCTTAGTCTTTCACAATAACTCAGACTTCCACTCGTATGTAAGTCCTTAATGTGTTTGGACCAAAATACATTTTAAATATAAAATTGAGCTTATTATTTATTTATTTATTTTTTATCAAGAATCAACTTAATGAGCTAAACTAAGTGTTGGGAGACCATCAATATGTGTACATGTGGTTTAAAACATCCCTTTTATTTTATATATATATATATATATATATATATATATATATATATATATATATATATATATTTTTTTTTTTTTTTTTTTTTTTTTTAAACCAAAAACATTGCTGAAAATCATTTTGGAGGCTCCTTAGAGCCATTAAGCATCATTGTCACTCTGTCTCCATTACCATAGCAACTTGGGAGCATCTGTGTCTGTTAGTGTGTCTATCTACTGCATACCAGAGACTCGTGATGTACCTGAAGCAAAGCTTCACTTCACTGCAACTTCAAGCCTAAATTCCTTCCCTTTCAGCGAGGTAGCAGCCAGGAAAAGAACGTAGAGCCAACAGATAAAAAAAAAAAAAAAAACTCCCAACAAGCCGCCACAACAAGAGATAGCACATTCTTCCAGCCTTTCCACCTCTCACTCAGCAGATGTATAAACAAATTATTCTCTGCCAAAATATCCCAGTGTTATCCAACTCCTTCCCTTAGATCCAGGCTAAAACACCAAATGTCTCTTTTTAATACACAAGCATCAGTAAACCTTGATCACAAGCCCAACCCACATCTTCTCGGAGATGAAAATGGCAACATACAACAGCTTCCAGACACAGCTGCATCCACACACCATGTCAGGCTCAATCAAACAGCACTCAAAGCTATGATACCTGCCATAATTTATATCAATTATGTTTAGACAGAATAAAAATGACACCTGCACTAGCTGCCAGAAATGGCTACATCCACACCCACCATATCAGGACTGAACAAACAGCACTCAAAGCTATGATACCTGCCATAACTGAAATTAACTATGTTTAGACAGAATAATAATGACATTTGTACTAGCTGCCAGACACAGCTGCATCCACGCACACCATATCAGGATTGATCAAACAGTACTCGAAGCTGTGATACCTGCCATAATTGATATTAACTATATTTAGACAGAATAATGATGACATTTGTACTAAGAGCTTGCTAGTATTATTCAAGCAGGATATACATGACATTTCTAAATCATACTTTAACTGAAGAAGGCATAAGTCTTCATGACAGCATTTTTTCAAAACACTCTACTGTTACTGCTATTATATATGATGTTAATTTGTTATATTTGAGTTTGAACTCTGATGAATGGTACATTTTTTAATTAGTTAATTAATTATTTAAATTATTATAAGTAAAAACAATGAAAAATGAACACTATAAGTATTCATTGAGTTCAAGTAGGGGAATAGAAACTTCTATGTCTATATTATATGTTGCTTTGTTTGGCTTATATATAATGTAAATAGTAACCTATCTTGACCTACCTTTGTTTGTGAAGAATTACTTGACTGTTTGAACATTCTAAATAAATCATTACTATTTCTCAGTTGTTTAAGAAACTCTCTTTTTTAAATAAAAACAGATGACAAGTGATATACCATATCAGTTGATACTTTGAGAGATGTAGTTGTAAGAGTTATTTTTTGGGACAAATATCTTGGAATCAGTGTTTTGTTTCTTCTTTCTAGCATCAGTTCAAGGATTTGTTTCTTTTAATCTTTTAAGAGTAGGGGGCATCCATTCCATTTCTTCTGGGATAGACACTATGTCGTTGTTTATGATGAATATAGTAGCTTCTTCTAAGTCATTAAAGGTTCTCATCTTAGTGGAAAAGGTATTTTTATCTTGGCTGGAAAGGCCAGATGTGCTTTAATGTTGTTTTGTTTCAACAGTTTTATTATTGGCCCAACTTTGTTCCTTTGTTCTAGTATTCTGGAAGAATAATCATTGTCAAACCTTATCAGGCTTTGATTGTATTTTAAGGGTGATTTTCTCTAAGCAAATTTTAATATTAGTTCTTTGTCCAGAAATGAAAGAAATGTTATAACTATGGATCTTGGTGGAGTATTTGTTGAGTTAGAAGCAGGTTTCCTCAGTGCTCTATCCGCCCTTTCAATTCCAAATGAAAGTCCCTCTTTCAAGTCTAAAAATTCAGGAATCCAGGTTGTTAAGAATTAAATAGTGTCTTCTCCATCAGTGTTTTCAGGCAGACCAAAGATCCTTATGTTGTTTCTCCTTTCCCTGTTTTCTAAGTCATCTATTTTATTAAGCAGCCATGTATTCTGTTTAAGCGAAATTGTATTTGGAATTCTTCCTATTTGAGTATCCCTTCAATGTCATTTAGAGAAGTCTCTATATTTGTTATTTTTCTATGGTGTTGCTGTAATAGTTCCTTAAGAGTATCAGTCTGTTTTTGAGAATTTAATTTGATGTTTTCTAAGTCAATTTTAAAGCCATCCATCTTCAAAGATAGTTCCTGTAAGGTAGATGTCATCAATTGCAGTTCTTTTTTCAAGGCAGCATCTGGATGAGAATTCCTTGAGTTGTTCATATTCAGTGACTCAATATATCTCCAAGTTACTTGACAGGAAAATTTTTGTACATCTCCACCAAAATTGATATTTATGTAGTTTAGTAGTTTATCTATAGATTTCTGATGTTTTAAACTTGAAAATAATAAATGTTTCCTATATTATTGTACTAGTTTATGGACCTCTCAAAATTCACTGCGCTCAGTCGGCCATCTCTTGCATACTAATTTCAGTGCACTGCCTTGTAGGATGATTAAGCATTTCAATAGTGACAGTGTATAAAAAAATGAATATTTCTTCTCCTGTAGTTTGCTTTGTGATGAGCAGCAAGGACTTAGAAAAGAGAAGGGAAACAATACCATCACTGTTGTTCACAAACTATGCCTCCAGGGCTGTGGATACTGAGAAAATTGTTGGGATTTTCTTTAATGGTCGATCTGTTTAATGCATATGTCTCAATGTCCTACAAGTTCAGGCACCACAGCTTTACTCCAGATAACAAAAACAAATGCCAAGTGTGCTCTTTTCCTTTCACCTGTACATACACATATCATCAGATGAATTATGCCCAGTTTCTTTTCCTTTCATCTGTACACAGGAGTACTTCTTTATTCTATATTGGGCACTCTTGCTTTCAGAATTTATTAAAACCCTTACTTTGGCTAATGCAACCTACCTCCATGCTTGCTTGCTTTTATACTAACAACCTGGCTATATTTTGTGTCAGCCACTTAACTAACATGTTCAAAACTTGTGGGAGTCTATCTTTAGATCCCTTTTTATGTAAACAGATTATCATTTTGCTGAAACTGTTATGACACTCTTGGCATATCACTGCAGCTCACACCTATTTCATTGCAAATGTGCCTATCTGTAAGTACTAGGGTTTCTGTGTGTATGCATTGTTGCCCTTTAATATACAGATAAAAAACAAAATCTCAGACTCGGTTCCCAGACTATAACATTCTAAAAGATTAAATACCTTGTCCCCTTGTAGCTTTATAGGCTGATAGTTTATCACTAGGCACGCAGTCTGGAAGCACTGATAATACTAGCCAGGATAAACAATGTTCTTCAAAATAAATGAGTTGCTCTGAACAAAGAAAGTCATATTATGTAACCTAGGGGTATATTTGTGAATAACTTCTCAGTGAATAAACCAGGTTCTCCAATGGAAAAGCTCTTTTAGATCCTGTCTTAGAAGAAGGGTTATCATTTGTTGCCATAAATTTAAAATGAACCAAACATTACATACTCTGTGGATGATACTTAATTGTCTTAATATAAAAAGAGTATGAGACTGAACATTTATGGATATATATATATATATATATATATATATATATATATATATATATATAGTAAGTGTTTTCTTTTTATTTCCAGATTCATCAGTATGGTGGATCTGATATTTCTTGCATGCATGAATTCGATCTGGGAGTACTGTGTGCAATGCTCTATATAATAAGGTCAGATGTACTTCCCATATCTTTGTAGACTTTAAAAGAAAGATTCTATTCAGATGTGATACAGCAGCAGAGGTTATTGTGAAAGGGTGTTTTCCTTCTTATTTAAGGTAAAGGCTGTAGGTACGTAAGTTGTATGTGTGTGCCTTTATGTTTCAGGAGAATATTCTTAAAATGGTAGTGGATAGTGCAGAAGCTAGCCTTTCAACTAACATATTAGCTTACTGTCATATATGTACATGCCAATTCAAATTTCTACAAGTTTACTGCTCGTTGTGCCTTGTAATTTCTCCTGTTAGAATACCTGCAATCAGAAAATGTTTTGTTCAAACCATAGTTTCTTTTTACAGCAGTTATGAGCCTTTGCTTACTTTCATTTTATTATTTTTTTACTACTGAAGATGAAGACCTTATGTTGTATACATAAAGTAATAAATGCTAAATTTATTGTATTTTTTCATTTTCACATAATGCTACAGTGTTATATGACTTCTGATTGCATTTAACTTTGTACAGAACTTGAACTCCTGTGTCATATCAGTCACCTACAGTTTCCACATCCACAAGATCTCCTTTATCATCATAAATTGTCACATAAATTGTGTATCCTATGAGAACAAAAAAATGTGACTTGCTTGCTCCTATATTTAAGCATGTCTAGTTTTTGATTTCACATAGTCTGAAGTTGTCATTATTTTGAATAAACTACCAACTGTGTAGTTTTATTAAACTTTTAAAACACTTTTTGTCATTCTTACAGCTTGTAGTCTCCTATAGCTTGTCATGCTGCAAATTTTATAACAATTCCCCTTTCTTCTCTCCTGAAGGGTTACTTTTGGGCCTGATCCCAGAAGTGGGCCATTTTGGTTGCCTTTGTATGCAGTTTCAAATGCAGGGGTTGAGCTTAAGTAATGGAAGGAAAACAAAGGAAAAATGGTTCACTAGATTAATCAATGATGGGGTAGGTTTCTGAACTAAAAGTAAGTTGCAGTAGCATAAATCAGATGTTGTGAAAGGCACTGCTGTAGAAATAGAAATGGAAATATCTGGTATGGGCTACTGGAGACAAGACGAGTTTGGTGTACAAATCAATGAAATAATAATGGTTGTAGCCTGCCAGACAACTTTGGGATCTAGGTCTTCATAATGAAGATACAGAATCCTAAAGAATTTTATTTACCATGTTTCATTTTCTCCCTCAGTTTTATATTGGCATTTCTTTGAACCCGATAAGTTTGGAATTTGCATTTGGAGTGTACTTGAGTTTTATATAAAAAGCTTCATACATTTGAAAATAAGAATAAGCATTTGTCAGTGCCAAATATTGACCATATTAGTCCATAACTTCAGTAATATCTTCTCAGGGAAGATCCGCGTTGATACTTATACTGACTAAGGGAAAATTGACCAAGGAGACCAGGGAAGTTCGGCTACTCTTTTAGTGTGTGCATACTCCCATTCAAAGTACATGAACAGCTTGGAGAAGATGCACAATGACAGGTTTTAAGGAGCAGTACAGAGCCAAGTGATTCATAGAGGCTGTCTCTCCCAATTCAGCAATCACCTGGTTAATAATGAAAATTCTTTATCTGGAACATGATGGAAATCTGCCTGAAGTAGATGCAGTCAGCACCTTACATCAATTAATAATAGCTAGTTTGTAACCACGAGGAATGGAAAAATAAAGATATGTTGAATTTAATAAAGCAACAAGAAACAAATGAAGATTCAGCTTTGTCTTAGGATAGGTAGATTACTGAAAGTTTTATCAACATGCTGCATAAAAAGAACATAAAATGAGGCAAATTTGTTACATCCTGATCAGTGGATTATTATTCAAAGCATGGGGAACAGCTGGTTTCTGACAAAGAGCACAATGGCGATCCATCTACTCTTTCTCAATAGCTCAAAAATGTATGTGGCAGCTGCTGCTTTTTCATTAAACAACAACCTGGCATTTAGAAATAGAAAACAGACAAAAGTCAATGGTGCAAAAAAATTTTAAAATGACTGTCCGACAGATAAATATTTTGTTTAAGACTGTTTTGCAGTACCTTTAGGATTTAAACCATGACACCAAACCTTTCATTCATTTAGGTAAAGCACAATTTTGTGACTTAACATTTGAGTCTTTTTTATGCAGAAATGTCTAAATGTAAGTGAGAGTAAAAGTATTGCCATCCATGGAATGATTTCATTTTTGTAGGGCAAAATATACAGCTTAAAATGATGCACACATGCAGTTCTGAATCTTATTGCATTTGGAAATGGTGTGTTCTGAAATTATGTATGTTAAAATGGTAGAGATAATTGCAGCTTGTGGACTAGAGGTTAGGAGAGTGAAGTACCTCTGAAAATGGAAGGAAATAATGTGTAATTTTCCTCTTTTTTAATGGCACAGGAACTAATGAGGTATTGGGAAACCGAAAATGGGTTGCTTTTGTAGGATCATAGGATCGTAATAGGTTACTAATCTAATAGCCCTGAGTCCCTTACAAGCCTAGCCAATTTTTTTCCCTCTTTTAATGTGGCTATTAGTAGATCTGACTCAATACCTGCTGCCCCTATCCAGAAGGGACACAGATGAAACTCCAGGGTTGAACCTATGATTCCCCATCCAGTTATTCAGACTACACTTGAAAAGGGTAAGTGAAAGGTTCTTTTTTACTAGGATCAAACCTTATTCCAGAGTAGGGGGAGCATCTGGGAGATTAACCTGTCTCTCCAGCAGTTTCTGTTAATATTGCTTCTCATGTTGAGGTCACTAGAGCGGGTGCAGTGAGTACCATTTGTCTTGTTAATGTGTAACATTTCCATCAGGGCAGGATCCACGGTTGCCCTATAGGCTAGGCAGAGGTCACCCCTGAGTAGTCTGTATGACACAGGATCTAGTGGTAAAGATTTTAGTCGATCAGCATAAGACAGGTGTTGGATATTTTGAATTTTCTTTGTAAGGTACTTCTGAGGTCTCTCCTATTGTTGGAGGTGCCTGGTGAGGTACATACCAAAGGGTGCATTATACTCTATAATTGGTCTAATAAGGGAGGACTACAGGTTGGTTATAACCTCTTTTTTCTGGAGACAATGCCCTTATTCATGAGATGGGCAATGTAGAAGGCTTTCCTTATCACTGTGGAAATATGAAGGTAAAAGGGGAGGTTGTTGTCAAGCTATATGCCCAGATCTCTTACCACAGATTGGGTACTTAAGGTGGTGTTATTAATGTGATACTTTGCAGGGACATCTCCCATACTGAAAGGGATGATGATGCAGTTTTTGGCATTTAACTTGAGTCTGTGACTTTGGCACAAATCATTGGTTTGAGTAACATCTTCCTAGAGGGTGTCAATATCAATAGGGGATTCAATGAACACTCCCAGTTTGCAGTCATCTGAAAACTTTGTTAGCCACATGTAGTTTGTTTTGGCCTGTACTTCTGAAAAGTAAATTGCAAACAATAGGGGCCCCAGCACTGAGCCCTGTTGTACTGCACTTTTTACTGGTCTGAGGGTGGATGAAGAGTCTCCTATTTTTACTGTGTGTGTTCTATTGGTGAGCCATTCTCCAAGTCACCTGACTATATACTGGTCAGTGTTCAGTTGGGTAAGTTTATCAATGATACCTGAGTGGGGAATGGTGTTGGAGGTCTTCGCTAGGTCTAAATAAACAGGTGTGGTCCTTCATCCAGGGATTTGGTGACTGTCTCGAAGAAGTCCACCAAGTTTAATAGGCATGATCTTCCTTTGATGAAACCAAACTGGAATCAGTCTAGTGTTTGGAGGTGTCCTATATCCTTGTTGATAAGGTCCATGATGATTCTCTCCATGGCATTGCATATGAGGCTGGACAGACATATGGGTCTGTAATTCCCGAGGTCAGCAGAGGAGCCCCCTTTACTGATGGGGATGACAGTGGCAGTTTTCCAGTCTGCAGGAACATACCCAGTGCTTAGATTGTGGTTAAAGAGGGCACTCACCGGTACAACTAACTCTTCCTTTAAGCAATTTAGGATGCAGGCAGGGATGTTGTCTAATCCCATAGAGGCCATGGTTTTAGCCTTGGAAAGGGCATTAAGGATGTGTTCCTTAGAGATTTCTGGGGGAAGGACATGTAGAAGGGATGTCTTTTTGTATACTGGGTGGAGAAAGGGGGGAGAAGTTTTTACTGAGCCTATCTGCCAACAGGTTAGCAATACTACCAGGTTCAGTACATGTTGTGCCATTTATAACAAGTTCTATGCAAATCTGGGATTGTCTTTTGAGGTTGTGGATGTAGCCAAAGAATGCCTTATGGTTATCCTTGGCTATGGTGGCCAATTTAGATTCATAGTCAGATTTGGATTTTTTTTCACTAGGTGTTTTATTTGCTTATTTAGGCCCAGGAGGGAGTACTTTGAGTTTGGGGACTGTTTCCTACTGTTTTTAGACAGCAGTTTTTTTTCCTGTTATATAGCCTGTTTATGGCAGATGTCCACCAAGCAGGTTTGTTCTTACATGAGGAGCTTACTTTTATCCTGTCAGGTATAGCTGAGTCAGTGCAACTGTGAAGGTGCTTACACAAGGCTTTGGTATAAATCTTGGCATAGGTATCCTTGCCATAAGTAGGGGTAGGGGCTATGAAACTAGTAATATTGTCCCATAAGAGATTATAGTTTGTGTTGGAGAAATTGTTTAGTATAGTTGCAGCTGGGGAGGGTCAGATACTATTGTTACTTCTAGTGTGACTGACCTGTGGTCAGATCTCACTAAAGAGGGCTATACACTTGTGGTGGTGTAGTGATCACTCATATTTGTAAGTACTAGCTCCAGAATGTTTGAACCCCTTGTTGGGGAGTCCACTAACTGGTCCAAGGCATTAGAGTTTACAAAGTTCAAGAATCTCTGGGCTAGTGCATTGGTACAGGTGTAGTTAGACCAATTTACTGATGGGTAGTTGAAGTCTCCAGAACCTGGGTGTTTGGTGGCATACTGAGGGACTCCAGGAGGTCCATGTAGGCATTGTGCATGCCCTGGTTCATGGATGGGGGTCATTTAACTGGTGGTAATATGGAGAGGAGTTTTACCTACAGAGAGTTGCACTTGGACTTACTTGAGGAACTCATTTAGTCTTACCAATCTGGAGGAGAATTTGTCTTTAATAAAAACTGATACTCTTCCTCATTTGGATTTCCTGCTCTCATTTAATGGTCTGAGTGAGTGCAAGGCATTGTAACCTGGTATGGCCAGGGTGCTTTCTACAGCCCTGAACCAGGTTTCTGTGACAATACAGATGTCAGAATACCTAGACTCCTAGTGTTTAGCAGCATGACCTGATGTTGATTTTGAGGAATAATTTACATTGGAAAGTTTGTATTTGTGCCATTGCCTAAAAATGGCATGAGCCTTTGCTAGAAGCTGAAATACTAGGAGTGACAGGTGAAGACCATCTCTGGCAAAGCAGCGAGGTCTATCAACCATATCACTCCAAACTGATAGAAACTGGATCCCCTTAGAATGACATCAGAAACTAAGCCAGTTGTTGAAGTCTATAATATTTTGCTTGAACTGCAACATCATCCTAGGTGAGGGTAGTATGCAGCTTAAGGCTAGAGACACACCTGCCTGAGACACATAATCAGAGAGTCAGTCATGTCTCTCTTCATATAGTCCAGAGAGGTACCTCTCAAGTCGTTCACACTAACATGTACTATGACAGAGTCATAACAGTACTTGCTGCTGAGAGACTTGAGTGCATGTGTGATGTTCTGGATACTGGCACCAGACAGCTAACCGTGACCTTCTCCTTAAACAACCTGGTGAGTGATACATCAGTGTGTCTCACAATAAAATCACCTGTGACTAGTACACTGGGTTTTGTGGTATGCCTTAAAGGCTTACTTGGTGAGACAGTGGTATGTGTGTTTTTATGTGTACTATGTTTATCTGCAAGTTATCTATGTGTGGTATGCTTGTGTTTGGGAGGTCTCTGTGTGTTGAGCAGGTGGTTAGATAGGATCTCAGCATATGTGGGATTATGTATTGGTTGTGTGGTAGGTGAGGGTGGTACGATGTGAGTGCTGACAACCTTCTTAGGGTCAGGTATACTGACTGGTGAGTGAGAGAGCTTTGATTCTATGTTTGTAATGTAGATGCACTTCTTGCATGTTGAGCTGGAGTATCGTAAAACAAGCAGGTTGTTAGTGTACATAAGGCAATTGCTACATTGCCTCAGAATACCTAGTTTGACCAGGTAGGCAGGAGAAATTGTGGGGTATTGCCCTTCCATATTGTTAGGTAAAGTTGTGGTTGGTAACAGGGATTGACCAGAAGTGACCAGTTGGATATTCTGTGAGAGGATAGTCCCTTAGTAAAGTTGAGAAGAGCTAGAGAGGGTAGCTCAGAGGTTGTACTGATCTGTAGACTGATATGGAAGCACAACTATAAAATATCCCACTGAAGAACAGACACATCTAAGGGAAAATGTAATGCTCCTATTGCTGCCAACAGTAATCACAGCTGCATGTTACTGCATGGTGGTGCGTGTTGCACAAACCCATGCAAATGCAGGGATTTTAAAATAAATTAAAAATTTGCTGGTGGGTAAAATAGCCAATCAAAAGCTCAGAACAGAGCCCTAGACCAATGAGCTTTAAAGGATGGGTCTCTAGCCATACAGCTCTTGCCACAAGGGTCCAGAAGGCCCTCTCCAGAAAAAGACTGCTGGGGATTAATGCTCAATTCAAATACGAGCAGAACTAAAACAGCAGAACCTGTGATTAGTCTAGCCTACAAAGTATAAGTGCCCAAAACACAAGTTAAATGCAGAGGTTGAAAAACAGGCAAAATTATGGTAAAAATACAGAAATAATCAGAAAAAATAGTGATATCTGTTAGCAAGTACAGAATACAAGCAATAACGGTCTTATCTTTAGTTTTAAGCCTCTCATGGCTGAGATGCAGAAAGCAGAGTACTGGTTGGTCACCTAACTCAGTGGAGCTTGGTTTAAACAAGGGCAAACCAGAACAAATGTGGTGCTATTAAAATAAATGAAAAAAACCTTACTAGTGAGCAAAATGGCCAATCAAAAGCTCAGAACAGATCACTACAACAACAAGCTTCAACGGAGAAAATATACATTTGATAAATTAACTCAAGAAGAGAAGATGTCAACAATGAGGAGAAAGAGGCCATGACATAAATAAAGTTAAGAGGAAGTGCAGAAACAGTCCTAAAAATAGGTAATCTCTGCATCAGTTGTGAGGAATAACCAGTGAGAGTTTGATTTTGATACTAATGATATACAGGATATTGTAAGTGATCATGACATTGCTGATAGTATATTAACTGGCTAAGTGACAGAACCCACAGGGTCAGAGTTGCTGGAGCCATGTCAGACTCAAAGCCTGTCACAAGTGGTGTCCCACAGGGCTCAGTCCTGGGTCCACTCTTGTTCGGCATCTACTTTTCTGAAGTACAAGCAAACACAGGAGGGTTATGGCTGACAAAGTTTGCAGATGACTGCAAACTGGGCGCCATAGTCGAAAACACATCTGACACAGATATCCTCCAGAAGGGCCTCACAGAAACGGATAACTGGTGCCAGAGCCATGGCCTGAAGTTAAACGCCAAAAAATGCATAGTCATACCCTTTGGGAAAAACAAGGTTACCCCTAGCTACCATATAGGTGGCAATCCACTGAGCACAGAAAAAGTCATCAGAGATCTGGGGACCCAGGTTGACAGTAGCCTTCGTTTGACACTCATGTTGCTAAAGTAGTTAGGAAAACCTTCTATATCACCCACCTGATCATCAAGGGATTCACATCTAGATCAAGGGAGGTCATCGTCCCCCTGTACTCATCATTTATTAGACCTATGATTGAGTACAATGCCCGTTCGGAATGTATCTGACCAGACACCTGCTGCAGCTTGAAAGGCCCCAAAAGTTCCTCACCAAAAGGATAAAGGGTCTCAAAAATATGTCTTATGCTGCCCGACTGAAAGAACTCCAGCTCTATTCAGTCTCATACCGCTTGCTCAGAGGTGACCTGTGCCTGACATATAAGGCCATGTCAAACCCAGATTTGATGAATATGCTTCACCTCAAAAAATCTAGATCCCTCAGAACCACAAGGGTGGGAGACTTAAACCTTGACACGGTTATAAATAGAACGTGCTGGAGGGACAGATTCATCACCCAGAGACTCCCTATGCTGTGGAACAAAATCCCGGTACATGTGAGGCAGGGCACCTCTCTGGTCTTGTTCAAGAGGAATCTTGACCAATGGATGGGAGATTGCAGATATACCCCAGGGATTACTTCAGCGTCACTGCTTGACAGAGGCACAGCAAAATGATAGGCACAGTTTTTATTCAAACTAAAGGGGTGGCGAAAGCCACATAACTATGGGCTAGGCTTATAAATGCCCTTGGGCAGATAGCCTAGTATGAACCTATGAACCTATGAACCTATATGTTCCTAAAAGGAGCATGTGATAATGTGAGGTAGTGATAGCTATGCCAGAGAGAGTAGGACAGTGCATGTGTAACATATACTAGCATAGCAAGCTAGAGTTTTGTAAATAATTTTATGGCATTTGTATATCAAACTGATTTGTACAGATGCTTGTGTTAAGAATGCATTTGTAAAGCTGCTTGTGTTAAAAATGTATCAACACTGGGTCCTGCTGGGCAGAAAAGAAATACACCTGTATGTAAGACTGTATTGTAACTGTTGGAATGAATATATTGCAACACAGATACTAGAAGAGAAAAGGGTTAATCTCAGTCCAGCTAACTTTGAAAAATAACCTTAAATTACTTGGTATAAGTCATAAAGATTGTATCTCTCAGGTCTGATTGTAGCCAGAGATGCAACATCTGTGATATCAAGGACTAGGAATCCTGCTGTATTATCGTTAGTGGTCATCTAATTGCTACCCTGGAAGGGTGGAAGTGTTGAAATGGTTTTATAGCTTCCAGATGCTGTAACACATCTTAGCAAATCATATGTGCAAGATCCTGGTTCATTTTCTGGTAAAGGTGGTAGTGTGGGAACCACAGAGTAAGGTGACCAGAGGTGATGTTATTCTGTAATCCAGCACTAAAATTATGGTTTAATACTAGACAAGACAGAAGTCTCATGGCAGTCTGTTTGTGAAACCTGACAAGAAAGACCACTCACCCACATTACCTTGCCTTGCTCTATTAAGTAAGTAGTAAACAGTAACTCTTAAGATTGGTCAAGGAAATATTGTGAGATTAGTTAGTATTATTTTTCTGTATCTGTGTGAATCTATCTGTGTTATTTTTAATATTCCCTGAGATTGAAACGCTGGTGTTTATTGTAAAAAGATTCAGAATTTTCATGTTTTCTATTTTATTATTTATTATTAAATATATCTATACCTTTCATTGTGGCTGGTCTTTTAGGAAATAGTTTAACCTTTGACGGGAACTGCATTTATTTGGTGACAGTTTGGGCTTAATGCTCCTCCTGAAAGTCTTGCGCTTGGCCAAACATTACCATTCATATAGGTATTATTTTTACTGAGAGTGATTGGGTACCCTAGCAAGAGCCTTAAAGTAGCTGGCTGGTGGCAGTGAATCTACCTTGTAGTCTAGGTGAAGGGGGTATAGCAGGTAAATCTGTGCCAGCCTTTCCCAGGTGTGTGTGTGTGAAAATCAAATCTCAAAGAATGTGTGTGTCAGCTACTTCAAACAGGGACATAGAGCACTGATTTCTGGAGAGAGAAAGGTGGAGTTTTATTTGGGGTCTGGAGAGGAAAACACAGCCTCAGGACTGATTATGCTTCCTGAGTCCTCCTAAGGGAAATTGCCCTTGGTGCAGAGAGCTGCATCTGAAAATACTGTGTGCATCTACTTTTGTTCCAAGTGAACGCCCCTTGCTAGTGTCAGCGGTGAGTGTTGAGGCTCCTTGATTACTGGCCCAGAGGAGGGACATCACAGAGCATGTGAAAATTAAAAATGGAGAAAATGGTAAAAAAATGAACAGAAATTGCATGAAGGGGAGGTAAGTAAAAATAAACAAAGTGTATTCACTTAAAAGCAATATATGGGGCACACAAAAAATGATGATAATTCAGGTGAGCAGAATGCAGGTATGCTGTTACAGATAGAGAAGCATGTGGTGGAATATATGGACAGAAAATAGTTTTGAGATGTTAAACTTGGATGAAGATGAAGAAATAGAAGTGAAAGAAAATGAATTAGAAAAGAAGGATACAATGCAGTTTAAGAAAACATACATAGTGAAAGTATGAAGGACACAAAATGAAAAGAAATATCACTTAGACTTCAAAAGAAGGAGAAGGAAAACACTAAGATGCTGCTAATGAATGTCAACAGTATACTGCATGAAGTTAGAAGGTTATATATTACTATAGATGAGAGTTTAAAACTGGATGTTGGTATTACCATACTGTCAGATACAAGACTTTCTAAGATGATATAACAATTCAGAAAAATAAGTCATGAGGAAACTGAATACCATAGAATTTGGGAACAGAATTCTGCTCAAGGTTAGTTATTTTTTTATTGGATTTTCAATAATAAGATTTGGGACAGCCCTTATATTACATGTGAGAATTAATAGTTATGATCTGAGGATCACCAAGATCCTCCATCAAACTACAACTCAAAGTAACTAAATCTAATAATTGTTACAGTTACTCTCTATCATCCCACTAACTATCTAAGTCCTGGAATTCCATGCCTCAGACTATACTAAAGTCTAGCAATACATCCAAATTTAAACCTCTGCTTAAGGAACATCTAACCAAAAACTGATATTGTTCCTGCACTAATATAGACCGATCATTCTGTCCTTCCTTTTTCTTAGAACCAAAATATCTTTTACCTTACTAAATTCTAATATCCAAACAATCCCTTCTCTCATGGAATTCCAATTTCTCTCTACCTATCTCAAGTTCACTACCACTCCTATTTTATCTATCTATCTCAAACTTCTTAGTTTCATCATATTCCCTCCTTCTTGTACTTCACCTCAATGTTGCCTTAGCTATCACTGTTTACAACAAGAAACACTAGCATAGCAACAATCAGCCATATTCTTGTTCATATACCATACATATAGCTCATAAATATTTACCACCAAAACATTGATATTGATCTGTCTATCAGTCATTTCTCTATGATGGCACAAGCTATTTCATGCTAGCTTATTTGATAGCTTTATTTTCCACGTTATACTCTCTCAGTTTTTATTGTTTATGAATAAACTATTTACTATCTATATTTATCAAAGTTATATACTCTTGATTGTTATCAGTTTCTTGTATTATTTGTAATTTGTTTTTGCAATGGAGCATTTCTCCCTGGGCCTCCACCGAAAAAGGGCCTCTAGCCCAATCGGACATCCCCAGTAGACAAATATAAAATAAATAAAATTAAAATAAATACATTTTTGAAATTTTTGCTCATACTTTAATGAAACATCAGAAATATTGGTTTCAAGTCATTAAAACTTTTTTTGTGGTTAATATGAGCATAATTGTGATGGTTAATTTTAATTGTGATATTAATAAAACAAAAAAAAAAGTGTTACAGGATGAAGGAATCAATTGTTAAATTCTGGGCAGGATTGTTTACCTCTCACTTTCACTATCTTTTCTTATATTTCTTCATTTATTGCAAGTTATCTCATCCTTATTACTTAGCATGACCCTATATCTGCTAAACCTTATTTACCAGATACATACCAATACTGCATTATGTGTGCTTATTAACCAATTCTGACTTTCTTCAGACAAGCCATACATGTAAACACATTGCTTTAAAATGGAAAATTGTATCACCCTTCACACAATGAATAGGAGGTAGATTGTTATATCTTACCAAGACCATTTGTTGCACAGAAACATCAATTAGTGTAACTATCAATGCCTTACCTAACAAAGCTGTTGTATGCCATGTAGTTTTGTTGTAGAGTAAAGGAATGAATTCAGAACTCAAAAATATTTTAAAAAAATTAACCTGTCTTCCAAATAATATTTGCTTTTAAATTTAGAACATTTGTATCTGTTTTAGAAATGTTTCAGTGTATTTGAGCAATTCATGAAAAGGTATACACATACAAAAATGCAGAAAATATAACAAATATCATTAAGATGACTTCATAAAACCATATAAACTTATAAACTGTACTAGACCAGCAAAATGAAAATTGTATAAGGAAAGTATCTTAAGAATATAAATGCAATAATTGCAACTAAAGCAAGGAAGCTACATGCCCTAATTGAATATCTGGAGACTTATAAAAACTATTTAAGGAACTATTAAGCATGTTTTGTAATGCAGTGAATAAACAGCTAAAAAAAAAAAACAGAAACAATTAAAATAAATAAAATACATTTAGACAGCTTTATTATTCCAAACAACTCTGGAAACCAGTCTTCAGAGTGGATCTCAGCAAAACATATTTCGCAGAGGAATGCTGCTTTGCTGAGGTACCAAACTTATTAACATTAGTGATTGTATTTTATTATTTAATTGAGACAGGTAAAGATCTTTCTAACTTATGATATATATAGATAAAAATATATACATACACACATCTATCTTCCTTTATACAGCAGAGCCTGCAGTCAATACATATGACCTACACCTACAAGTTTAGTGATAATTTTGTTATTGTTTAATAACCTGCAGTCACTATATCTGACCTCAATGTTGCAGAAGCTCTGCCATAATGCCCTATACCTACAAGTGGGTCCATTACCAAATTTCCAAATTTCAAAGAATCAAACCTCTGAGTACCGAACCCCAGAGGATTGAGGTTTTGAAATCTTGCAACAAAAAAAAAAATCCAAATCTCTAAAACTTATAATGTCATGTTTTTGCAGGGGAACAAGCCCCCCTGCACACTCCCTGCTACTTAAATATACCAACTCCCGAGATTGCACTACAGTGAAGAGAGTGGTAAAGCACCCATTCCACACTAAGATGATATAACAATTCAGAAAAATAAGTCATGAGGAAACTGAATACCATAGAATTTGGGAACAGAATTCTGTTCAAGGTTAGTTATTTTTTTATTGGATTTTCAATAATAAGATTTGGGACAGTCCTTATATTACGTGAGAATTAATAGTTATGATCTGAGGATCACCAAGATCCTCCATCAAACTACTACTCAAAGTAACTAAATCTAATAATTGTCACAGTAACTCTCTATCATCCCACTATCTAAGTCCTGGAATTCCATGCCTCAGACTATACTAAAGTCTAGCAATACATCCAAATTTAAACCTTTGCTTAAGGAACACCTAACCAAAAACTGATATTGTTCCTGCACTAATATAGACTGATCATTCTGTCCTTCCTTTTTCTTAGAACCAAAATATCTTTTACCATACTAAATTCTAATATCCGAACTATCCCTTCTCACATGGAATTCCAATTTCTCTCTACCTATCTCAAGTTCACTACTACTCCTATTTTATCTACCTATCTCAAACTTCTTAGTTTCATCATATTCCCTCCTTCTTGTACTTCACCTCAATGTTGCCTTAGCTATCACTGTTTACAACAAGTAACACTAACATAGCAACAATCAGCCATATTCTTGTTCATATACCATACATATAGCTCATAAATATTTACCACCAAAACATTGATATTGATCTGTCTATCAGTCATTTCTCTATGATGGCACAAGCTATTTCATGCTAGCTTATTTGATAGCTTTATTTTCCACTTTATATTACTCTCTCAGTTTTTATTGTTTATGAATAAACTATTTACTATCTATATTTATCAAAGTTATATACTCTTGATTGTTATCAGTTTCTTGTATTATTTGTAATTCGTTTTTGCAATGGAGCATTTCTCCCTGGGCCTCCACCGAAAAAGGGCCTCTAGCCCAATCGGACATCCCCAGTAGACAAATATAAAATAAATTAAATTAAAATAAATACATTTTTGAAATTTTTGCTCATACTTTAATGAAACATCAGAAATATTGGTTTCAAGTCATTAAAACTTTTTTTGTGGTTAATATGAGCATAATCGTGATGGTTAATTTTAATTGTGATATTAATAAAACAAGAAAAAAAGTGTTATAGGATGAAGGAATCAAATTTTAAATTCTGGGCAGGATTGTTTACCTCTCACTTTCACTATCTTTTCTTATATTTCTTCATTTATTGCAAGTTATCTCATCCTTATTACTTAGCATGACCCTATATCTGCTAAACCTTATTTACCAGATACATACCAATACTGCATTATGTGTGCTTATTAACCAATTCTGACTTTCTTCAGACAAGCCATACATGTAAACACATTGCTTTAAAATGGAAAATTGTATCACCCTTTACACAATGAATAGGAGGTAGATTGTTATATCTTACCAAGACCATTTGTTGCACAGAAACATCAATTAGTGTAACTATCAATGCCTTACCTAACAAAGCTGTTGTATGCCATGTAGTTTTGTTGTAGAGTAAAGGAATGAATTCAGAACTCAAAAATATTTAAAAAAAATTAACCTGTCTTCCAAATAATATTTGCTTTTAGATTTAGAACATTTGTATCTGTTTTAGAAATGTTTCAGTGTATTTGAGCAATTCATGAAAAGGTATACACATACAAAAATGCAGAAAATATAACAAATATCATTAAGATGACTTCATAAAACCATATAAACTTATAAACTGTACTAGACCAGCAAAATGAAAATTGTATAAGGAAAGTATCTTTAGAATATAAATGCAATAATTGCAACTAAAGCAAGGAAGCTACATGCCCTAATTGAATATCTGGAGACTTATAAGAACTATTTAAGGAACTATTAAGCATGTTTTGTAATGCAGTGAATAAACAGCTAAAAAAAAACAGAAACAATTAAAATAAATAAAATACATTTAGACAGCTTTATTATTCCAAACAACTCTGGAAACCAGTCTTCAGAGTGGATCTCAGCAAAACATATTTCGCAGAGGAATGCTGCTTTGCTGAGGTACCAAACTTATTAACATTAGTGATTGTTTTTTTTTATTTAATTGAGACAGGTAAAGATCTTTCTAATTTATGATATATAGATAAAAATATATACATACACACATCTATCTTCCTTTATACAACAGAGCCTGCAGTCAATACATATGACCTACACCTACAAGTTTAGTGATAATTTTGTTATTGTTTAATAACCTGCAGTCACTATATCTGACCTCAATGTTGCAGAAGCTCTGCTATAATGCCCTATACCTACAAGTGGGTCCATTACCAAATTTCCAAATTTCAAAGAATCAAACCTCTGAGTACCGAACCCCAGAGGATTGAGGTTTTGAAATCTTGCAACAAAAAAAAAATCCAAATCTCTAAAACTTATAATGTCATGTTTTTGCAGGGGAACAAGCCCCCCTGCACACTCCCTGCTACTTAAATATACCAACTCCCGAGATTGCACTACAGTGAAGAGAGTGGTAAAGCACCCATTCCACACTGTACAGCGATATTCATTGACAAGTTTCAGGATTTCAAATCCTCGATTGTCCAGGCTTTAGTTATCAGAGGTTCAATGTTTTGACATTTTGAAATTTGGTAGTGGACCCCCTACAAGTTTATTGAGAATTTTGTCACTATTTAATGTAAGCATATTTATCATGAAAAACCTTGCTGAGTATTAACTTTAGTCAGTTAAATACATGCCCGACCCGTGATTGCAATTCTCTGTGAAATAGTCCATGCACTCTACGAACCTCTTACTAAGTTGGTCACTGCCCCCTTTTGCTTGACCAGTAGACTATACTGCATATGCCAGTTATTTGAGCTCAGGAAATGACAAGTAACCTATTTTACTTGCATCTCTTTGTTAATTGCTTTGTTCTGGCTATAAACGAATTGATCTCAGTTACAAATTGACCCGAGGGTGAGTTCTTCACAACAGTAGAATACATTTCCTAATATCTACCACATTTCCTTTTACATCAAACCAACACCAAAATTCAGTTCAATAGAGCTTCTTATTGCTTTCCTCAAAATAAACAATTATAAACAAATATGTATTATATCCCTACTGGCAACAATACAGCTATACTGGAAGGTATCTTATAATGCATATCCATAGCATCACCACAAGAACAAAAATTTACTAGGTGATGTGAATGTCAATTAGTTGGACATAAACTATAACTCCCATACATCTGCATGAAGTTGTATTGTTTCACTCAGCTAAGTAATAGTCCCACACATCATACTAAGACATCAAATTCTCTAATAGACTGGATCTTAGTATCAGATCCCAGCAAATACTCCATCACAGGTACAATGTCAGACTCTCTCAGTGATCATCCCCCAATCTCTACAACTAATTAAAAAGTAAAGATAGATGGGTGCACAAGACCCAGGATAAAAAACGTGCCCAATCCTCATAGGTACACAAGTGCCGAGACTGCAAAAAATAGCAAGGGAGAATCCTCAAAATACAGAAACATTGCTAGAATAGGGCTAAGCCAGGCCCGGGGGAGGATGTCCCTCCAGTTGCAGAAGGAAGTAGCAGTCCACAAAAATCACGAAAACTGACATGCAAAGCAGAGCCATAAATATGATAGAGGAGACTATTGAGTATAAGAAAGAAATGATGTATTGCTACTATTATGTAAAAGCCCACAATTTCCAGGCACAAGGTATACAAAAATATTAAGACAGAAATTAGAGGAAAGAAAAATACTTCCACAAGAAAAACTGTCAGCAGCCTCAGATAAAAAAATGTCTGTTCATTAATAAAACAGATTTGTAAAAAAAAAAACATTATTTAAACCAATAAACTTTGATCTGTTTGGAAAAAGAAGCATCTGAAGAAGTGCAAAAATATAAACAAAACCTACAGATTTTTGAAAAGTATAAAAAAGAAATATGGACATGTGAAAGAGAGAGGTTTGATATGGTACAATATTTACACAAAGTCGAAAGCCAAATTAATCAATACAAAAAGGTAGCTTCAAAGATATTGGAAGAGAAATACAGGCAAAGGCATCCAGATATGGAAATCCAGATATGGAATTTTTCACAATAAAAAAATAATATCACAAAGAGGAAATGTAGAAAGGAAGATTAGCAAAGTAAAAGTTAGAAAAATAGAAGTCGAAGTTCTGGAATGCTTGTAAAGTGAATGATTTGTGGTAGAAGATCTAACACAGGTTACATCATAGCATGATGGAATGAGATCCCAAAGTAAGAAGAAACAGGAAGAAATATGAAT
Organism: Protopterus annectens; assembly: GCF_019279795.1. Lineage (NCBI taxonomy): Eukaryota > Metazoa > Chordata > Ceratodontiformes > Protopteridae > Protopterus > Protopterus annectens. The sequence continues at coordinate 759,090,348 of NC_056748.1, read as the reverse complement.
ATGGGATAGAAAAAGAGATTTAATATTGTGTAATATCTATGCTAAGGAGAAAGCAAAATTAATCAATACAAAAAGAGCAGCACCAAAGATATTTGAAGAGAAATGCAGGCAAAGAAATCCAGATATGGAAAGCTCTATAATACAAAAATAAGAAGACAAAGAGGGAAAATAGAAAAGAAGATCAGTAACAGAGAAGTTAAAGAAATAGAACTGAGGTTATGGAGTACCTGTGAAGTGAAGGTTTCAGTGTAGAAAATCTAACTCAGAAAGCACCACAGCAGGATAAAGCAATAGACATCCACATTAAGGAGAAACCAGTGGAACAGGAAGCAACTGTGCAGTTGCCATATGAAGATATCATGGAGTCTTCCACAGGAAACCAGTATAAATGTTCACTTGAAGCTGGACAGCAAGGGAAGGAGCAGAAAACTGCGGCAACTCTGACACAGTCAATGTTGAGGAGTGATAGGCCAGTGAGCTCTCTTATGACAGAGCAATGGATGACTCAGGATGAAATTGAATAAAATGTGCCACGAGAAGATGATACAGAACTCTCTATAGAATGCCTGCAGTAAATGGAAGACAAAAAATGTGTCCTTAGTTTAGAAAAAAAATGAGCTAAGAGAAGAATTGCTTGATTTAATAGACATAGATAGACATATTAAGATCAATGAAAGAAAGAGACTGCAGAAGGTCAATAAAACCCAAAAAGTCAGAAGTTTGATAAAATAAATGAATACAGTAATTAGGACTGTCCATAGAGATCCATGCAATATTATAGAAGTAAATATGATATATTACTGCACAGGTAAATTAATAACAGATAATGTTCTACCACAAGAACACATGGTAGTAAGGGAAAGTAAGGGGAGAAATCAAATACCATCATGGAAGTATCAAACAGAAAAAAACTATAAAGCAATTAAGACACGAAGTGTCACTGTTAAAAGAGTACAGAAGAGAGAATAGATCAACAAAAATACTCAGAAAGATAAACGTGATAAAAGCAATGTGCAGTATTATAGCAGATCAGGATCTATTTTGAACTATTGCAAATAATAAACTAAAAATATCAGCACAGGCAGAAAAAACTTAGAAGATACACAGAAAGATAAAGGAAAAGTACAAAATAAGCAATTTATTCATGATCTTAAAAAGTTCTATAGAGAGTTAGGAAACAAGGTAAAAAGGAATTGAAAGACCACCAAAAAAAGAAGGAATACATTCATTTAGAGAAATATCTATAAAGATCCTGCTGAACATAACAAAGATGCTAAATTGATAGAAGAAGTAAAAGAAATAATGTTCAAAGATACAGGATATGAAATGGGATAAAGTAATGACCAGAGTGATTGAGATAAAGTTACAAAAAGCTTCCAACTGGAAAACCCCAGGCCCAGATGTAGTACCTAACTCTTGGCTAAAATTATTAACATGTTTGCATGAGGATTTGCCATGAGTAAGAACTATTTATATGCATTCCCTGAACAGACACGAACCTGCTAACAACAGGAAAAACAATGCTCCTACTTAAGAGTGAACCTACAAGTTATCGTAAAAATTATAGTCCAATAACTTGCCTTCCGATGACATATAAACTATACACTGGAACTGATGCTGACAGAGTTTGTAGTCATCTAGAAGAAAGTTCAATCACAGCAATCGAACAAAAGGGTAATAAAAGGAAGCCATATGGAAGAAAGGATCATCTGTACCTAAATAAAGTCATAAAAGAGAACTGTAAAAAGGGGAAGACTCTAAGTATGGCATGAATTGACTACAAAAAGCATTTGATAGTATCCCACACTCATGGATAAAAGAGTACTTACAAGTGTATAAGATACATGCCACACTGATGAATTACATTACAGTGACCATGAAACAGTGGCAGAGCACTTTGCAATTAAGCCATGATAAAGGGCAAATTATTATTCCTGGGATAAAAATTAAAAGGGGAATATTCCTGGGTGACTCCCTGCCACCACTGCTATTCTGTTTTGCCCTTAACTCTTTAAGATGTCTACTTAACAGATTAGGCCATGGCTATAATTTGGCACCTAGAAAGCAACAAAGTGTAAAGACCTCTCATCTTCTTTTTGTCAATGATTTAAAACTGTATAGCTCATCAGATGAGAAACTGAAAGTACAACTGCATATAGTCAAAATGTTTTCAGATGATATAAGAATGTCATTTGGTCTCGATAAATGTGCAAAAACAACCTTTAAAGCAGGAAAGCTGCAGCACCAAGAAAACATCACTTTGGGACAAGAATGTGATATAAAAGAACTTGAGTAAGAAGTAATGTATAAGTATTTGGGAACTGATGAAGGATCGACAATAAAACATGAACAAATGTGAATAAAACTTAGGAAGGAATATTTTAGAAGACTTAAATTAATCCTGAAAACAGCACTGACATCTAGGAACAAAATTCAAGCTATAAACCAGTTTGTTCTTCCTGTCCTAACTTACAGTTTGGGAGTAATTGACTGGAACCAAAATATGTTGGATAGATTAGACAGGAAAACAAAAAGAAGGCTCCATGCTCACCAAATAATTTGTAAAAATCAATGTATACCAATATTATATATTCCCTGTTCCGAGGGAGATATGGGCCTCCTCGAAATTGATTACATGTACAGATCTGCAATTGTGGGACTGCACACACATCTGCTGACCGCACAAGACTCAAAAGTAGTGAAAGTTTTGAAACATGAGGAGAATAAATTTTAGATGACTTCCCTACTTAGTCTTCCAGAAGCATATTGGCATCAAGCAGGAATGGAAATCAAACCAGAAGCGGATAAAGATCAGGCAGCAGCTGAATGTGGCAAAAAACAAAAGAAAGAATACAAGGTGAAGGATCAGATGAGAAGGTGAGAAATGTGGAAAATGTGTAAATATAGTTGAAAGTATAGAAAACTTCTAGAAAAAACTCATGTTGATCAGAATCGAAAGCGGGAATGGTTAAGGAGAGGTGAATTCAAACCAAAAGATGAAAGGTTAATATTGGCAGCCCAAGATAGTGGGCTACATACACGTTGGTTTGCAAAGTCCATTGAACATGTGGGAGAAACAGGCAAATATAGGTTTTGTAAAACAGAATTGAAAACAGTCGCACACCTTTTTGTTGGTTGTGCATGCTAATGGTAGAAGGATTGTAAACTGAAAGGCAAAATAATGTGGCAAGACAGCTGGGGATTGTGAAAACATTATGGTACTGAAGTGTCTGAAAAACACTGGAAACACGAGCCACAAAGCATCATAAAAAATGATGAAGTCTACATCACATGGGATCACCCATTACCAGCAGTTCAAAAGATAGATGCGAGAAAAACAGATATAGTGGTCCATGAAAAGACAAAAGTAGCATTGATCACTGAAATCGCTACATCCAGTGACTACAGTGTCTTGTATAGAGACACAAAGTCATAAAATATCAAGATTTGCAGGCAGAAATGAAAACAATGTGGAAGAAAGATGCCCAATCAGTTCCAATAGTAGTGGGAGCAATGGGTCTTATAAAAAATAGTGTACAGTTGTATTTCAATATGTTACCATTACATGTAACTCTGTGCAAACTGCAGAAGGAGTCATTACAGAGCACATTGCAGGTGCTGTGAAGACCACTCATTACTGGGCATATTGCAGGTGCTGTGAAGACCACTTTTGGCTGACATCAAAGATTGAAATAATACTAATTTCATGAACTTATTAGTTTTATTATTTTATTATTTTATTAATCATACTTTGACTTAGGAATGGGGTTCATACATAAATAAAAAAAAATAGAGACTTCTCTAAATGACATTGAAGGGAGACACAAAGAAGAATTCCAAAAAGGACTTCTGCTTAAATAGAATACATTGCTGCTTAACAAAATAGATGACTTAGAAAACAGGGAAAGGAGAAAAATAAGGATCTTTGGTCTGCCTGAAAATAATGAAGGAGAAGACATTATTTCATTCTTAACAACCTGGATTCCTGAATTTTTAGACTTGAAAGAGAGACTTAATTTGGAATTCAAAGGGCACATAGAGCACTGAGGAAACCTGCTTCTAACTCAACAAATACTCCACCTAGATCCATAGTTATAACATTTATTTCATTTCTGGAAAAGGAACTAATATTAAAATCTGCTTGGAGAAAATCACCCTTAAAATACAATCAAAGCCTGATAAGGTTTTACAATGATTATTCTTCCAGAATACTAGAACAAAGGAAAAAAAGTCTGGCCAATAATAAAACTGTTAAAAAAAACAACATTAAAGCACAGCTGTCCTTTCCATCCAAGATAAAAATACTTTTTGCCAATGAGATGAGAACCTTTAATGACTTAGAAGATGCTATTATATTCATCAAAAACAACATAGTGTCTATCCCAGAAGAAATGGAATGGATGGCCCCTACTCTTAAAGGAATTAAAGAAACAAATTCTTGGACTGATACTAGAAAGAAGAAACAAAAAACTGATTCCAAGATAGTTGTCCCAAAAAATTATTCTTAAAGCTACATCTCTCAAAGCATCAACTGATATGGTACATCACTTGTCATCTATTTTTATAAACAACTGAGAAACAGTAATGATTTATTCAGAATGTTCAAAGACTCCAGTAATTATTCACAAACAAAGGTAGGTCAAGATGGGTTACTATTTACAATATATATATAAGCCAAACAAAGCAACATATAATATAAACATAGAAGTTTCTCTTCCCCTACTTGAACTCAATGAATACTTTTCTTGCTCATTTTTCATTGTTTTTACTTATAGTAATTTAAGTAACTAGTTAACTAATTCAACAAGGTACCATTCATCAGAGTTCAGACTCAAATGTAATAAATTAACATCATATATAATAGCAGTAACAGTAGAGTGTTTAAAAAAATGCTGTCATGGAGACTAATGCCTTCTTGAGTTAAAGTATGATTTAGAAATGTCATGTATATCCTGGTTGATTAACAGTAGCAAGCTCTTAGTACAAATGTCATCATTATTCTGTCTAAATATAGCTAATATCAGTTATGGCAGGTATCACAGCTATGAGTGCTGTTTGATCAATCCTGATATGGTGTGCATGGATGCAGCTGTGTCTGGCAGCTAGTACAAATGTCATTAATATTCTGTTTAAACATAGTTAATATCAATTATGGAAGGTGTCATAGCTTCCGAGTGCTGTTTAATCAATCCTGATATGGTGTGCGTGGATGCAATCATGTCTGGCAGCTAGTACAAATGTCATTATTATTCTTTCTAAACATAGTTAATATCAGTTATGGCAGGTATCACAGCTTTGAGTGCTGTTTGACTAAGCTTGACATGGTGTGTGTGGATGAATCTATGTCTGGCAGCTGTTGTATGTTGCCGTTTTTGTCTCTGGGAAGCTGTGGGTTGCAGCTTGTGATCGAGGTTTACTGATGCTTGTGCATTATGAAGAGACATCTGGGCTTTAGCCTGAATCCAGGGCAAGGGGGTGGATAAAACTGTCATTTGGGATATTCTAGCAGAGAATAGTTTGTTTATACATCTACTGAGTGAGAGGTCGGAAGGCTGGAAGAATGTGTTATCTCTTGTTGTGGCAGCTTGCTGGAGGTTTTTTTTTTGTTTTGATCTGTTTGTTCTCCGTTCTTTTCCTAGCTGCTGCCTCACTGAAAGGGAGGGAATTTAGGCTTGAAGTTGCAGTAAAGTGAAGATTCACTTCAGCTGCATTGCGAACCTCTGGTATGCCGTACACAGACACACTAACAGAAACAGATGCTCCCAGGTTGCTATGGTAATGGAGACAAAGTGACAATAATGCTAAATGGCTCTGAGGAGCCTCCAAGATGATTCTCGGCAACGTGTATATGTATACATATATATATATATATATATATATAAATATATAATAAAAAGGGCTGTTTTAAACCACATGTACACATATTGATGTTGTCCCAACACCTTGTTTAACTCATTAAGTTGATTCTTGATAAAAAAAAATAATAATAATAAGTGCATTTGTATATTTAAATGTATTTTGGTCCAAACACGTTAAGGACTTACATAAGAGTGGAAGTCTGAGTTATTGTGAAAGGCTAAGAGCACTTGGTCTTGTGCAGAACCCTTTTCAGTGGTCTGGGAGGTAAGCTTGCTCGAACGTGTTGGGCATATGGGGATATCTGATTCTAGGGGTGCTTGGGGTTTCCAGGAAGTGCTAGAAAGTCATCAGATTTCCTTTGTGGAAATATCTGTGGGAATGGAAGGTGGTTCACTGGCAGAGTGGCCACTGCATGGAACAGGATGGTAAAATGGAACAGTACAAATATTGGCTTGGATATTTTAAGAACAGCCTGGAAACACACCACATGAACTAGTGAATGCTATTCTGGCAAAACTGGATGGGCATTGTTGCCTGTGCTTGAAGTACTGATATGTGTGCATGTAAGGATGGAAATATACTTATAACAAATAAGAAACTAGAAGGGTTTCATAATTTAAAGTCTATGGACTGTATAAACATGCTTGGAAGGAGTTAATAATAAGAATAAGCATTACAGCTTGTGGTTTCTCAAATAACTAAGCAACAGGCAAAAAAAAACAATAGTTATGCAATGTATAATTTTAGTAAATCTAGACATAAAATATGTAATCATCATATAAGATGAAGCAGTCTGCTGAATTTAGATATTAAAGACAGGATTTAATAACATGGGCTTGTGTATAATAACACTATTGTCTTATCTTGTCATAAATGACATACACTACATTAAACATTAAGGGGAAGCATGATGATTTTCTGATATAATTAAATATGCATAACAAGTCATGTAATTCCTTTAACTTGAATTGTAGTTTTTGTAACCCATCTTGACCATATATAATACTTAAGTGGTTACCAGTGTAACTAATGTTTACACATGACATCAAACTGATAAAGTAGTTCAAGAAAAACAATAGAAGCTTGAACTTGAAATGTCACAGAATGTAACAGTCATATTCTTTACAAATAGTATTAAATTGACAATAGACACTCAGTTTAATAACATGGGCTTGTGTATAGTAACACTACTGTTTTAACTTGTCATAAATGACAAGTACTATATGGAACATCAAGAGGAAGCATGATGATTTTCTCATATAAGTAAATGTGTATAGCAAATCATATAATTGCTTTAACTTGAATTGTGGTTTTGTAACCCCTCTTGATCATACATAATACTTAAACTGTAACCAAGGTAACTAATGTTTTATACATGACATCATACTGACAAAGTTGTTCAAGGGAAACAACAGAAGCTTGAACTAGGAATGTTACAGAATGTAACAATCACATTCTGAACAAATAGTATTAAATTGACAATAATCACTCAGCTTAACTTTTGCTGATTATACAAAATAGAATGTTACCATTTAAATCTAAAAACTTTCAGTATATGCCATAAAATATCAATTTATGAATATGGAAACAGAACTTGTAATCATTAATCACAATAAGTGAATTTGTTGTTTTTAACCTATAATTTCACTCATTTTATAATACGAATTGACAGATATGAAAATCCTTATGTGTAGGAAATGGGGGATGCACTGATAATTAAAATGCACTAACTTTCACCAATGTTCACATAAAACAAACTTGATGCTTTAAGTAAGTTTTCACCAAATAAGTGATTACTTAAATGCTGGCAAACAATGAAATATAACCTCTGATACATCCAGTGAAATACATTGTAATATAAACATTAGGTATAAATATTATTGTCATCTATTTATATTAAGTAATAAGTTTTGAAAGACTTCATCAATAAGGGTGAATATGTTAAATAACGGTGTGCTATAATCTTTTACTGAGGTTTTATATATGATACATCCTACTTTACTATGATTTAATTGCTTGTCATCTATCTTTCATGTAAATATTAATTCCTTATACAATAAATAGACATTTATATTGCATTAGAAGTCTGTCTAATCTGCAATAGTACTATATCTGTTCACAATAATATAAATATTACTTATTCCTAGTACAAATATTCTCCATATGATAATTAAATTTATGGAGCTCAGATGTTCTGGATTTGTCAAGGTATGAGTGATAATCTGATGGACTTAGGCTCGTCCATCAGATTAGGAATTAATTTCATTCTGTGGTTATTGCGGATCTTAGTTTTGTTAACATTTATTAATTTAAATTTGTTATTTCACAAAAACATTTTAGTATACACCAAAACATTACTTTATTTGTAAACACTCAAAGTATAAAACTGATAATTTACTTTAAAAGCTCAAACATATACTTTATAGTTATCAGAAGAAAATGTTTAATAGTCACAATAAAACAAAAAATGCATAGCCTAAATAATCTAAGATGGATTTAACTTTATTATCTTTACATACCAATGGCTTAAACAATCGTCGCAAGAGATCAAATCTACTGAAATATTTAAAATTGAACAAAGCACAAATTGTCTTCCTTCAAGAAATTCATTTCAAAACAAATGACAATTACAAATGGAATCCTAAGGAATATATGATATTGGTGCAATCCACTTATAAGACAAAGACAAAAGGGGTAACAATTCTATGGAAAACAAATGTGATTAACCCAGAAATCATTTATACATATGAAGATAAAGAAGGCCCTTATGGCATAAGTAATATTTAAATATAATAACAGAATATGGACCTTAGCTAATCTATACTGGTTCCCAGGCACTGGAACAGGAACTGTTAAAAAACACTTGGATTTCATTTCCAATAATTATAAAGGCAACTTAATATTAGGAGGAGATTTTAACTGTATATCTGATATTTCTGAAACTACAAATAAAAGACCACTGCGTACATCTGCTGTATCAAAATCTTTAAACAAGTGGGTAGAATCATTTCATCTTGTAGATACTTAAAGAAGATAAATCTTTGTTGTTTTCCAATCAAAATCACAGATTTGGTACACAAACTAGAATTGATAAAATCACTCCCTTCTCCTTTTCAGACCACAATTCATTAATACTAAAATTTCAAAATGGGTACAAACCATTAATCTTTAACTCCAGAATTCCAGCATATATAACTAAATGAAAGAGTTCAAACACTGGTTATCATCTGAATTACAGTTCTTCTTAGATATTAATTACACCACAGAGATAAATAAAATAATGATATGGGACTCATTAATAGCTTACATATATGGTAAAACTCTAACTTGGTATAAAAAAAATCAGCTAATGGGATTCTGAATTATTAGATCTACAATCCAAATGTTTGTCAATAAAAGCTGAAAAAAATCAAAATTATTTGGAGATGAAAAAGAAAGTAGAAGTATTAAACAATAAATACAATGAAATTCTAACACATAAAACTAGTTTAGCTTTAGAAAACTAAAAATTAATACCTTGGCCACTTCTCCCAAATATCTACATAATTTATCCACAAGAATCAAAATACAGTCAAAAGCTAATAACATTAAAAGTATCTTCCATGAAAAGAAAGAGAAAAATGTCTCAGTTATAGGTGACATTCTTGATACCTATAGAAATCACTATATGGAAAATTTTCAAAAAGAAAATATACATATTGATCAATTAAATCTAGATGAAAATACCAGAACAATTAAAACTAGATATGCAAGCACCCAAATTCTATAAAGAAATTACAGATACAATTAAGGAGGGTTCAAATAATAAAGTTCCAGGTATAGATGGCATATGGAAATATATAAACTTGTTCCTTCAAAGATGCTATCCCTCTTCCATACAACTCTATTAGAAATTCAGTCACAAGCTTTAATACTACCCTCTTGGAGATATTCCTTAATCACACCAATCATAAAGGAAAACAAATCCCAGAACCTGTACCTCCTATAGACCTATATCATTATTAAATAATGACTATAAGATATTTATGACAGTATTAACTAACAGAATGAAAATACCACTATCCAAAACAATAAATAATGATCAGACAGGATTTATATATCATAGGCACACACATGACAATATTACAAGGATAATTTCTCTTATAGATTATGTTAATAAAGAAAATTAAAAAAAAAACTCATAATTTGCTTAGATATAGAGAAAACCTTGGTTGGATTCCTTAAATTGGGACTATTTTTTCAAAATCTTAATGCTGTTTGAATTTCCTGCATCCTTTGCTCATCTCCTAAAGAATATATATACAAATAATTTAGCGTATGTCAAGTTAGGTCCTTTTACCTCTGAATCTATACATATAACAAAAGTCACTAAACAAGGATGTCCCATGTGACCGATTTTATTTTCTCTGGCTGTTGATATATTGGCAGATTCAATGTGTAACAATATAAAAATCAAAGGAATAGATGTTTATGAACAGTACAATCCTAAGGTAATGCTATTTGCTAATGACATGTTACTAACATTGTCTAATACAAAAGAGACATTAGAAGAATTAGATATATTAATTGACAAATTTCACATGACTTCAAAACTCCATTTCAATAAATCAAAATCAAAATTTTTATTTTTAAATAAAAAAAAGAACTGCAGACTAAGGGGGATCACATAATAGGGAAACAAGAATCTACCTTAAAATATCTAGAAATTGAGTTATGCAAGGAAAATAATGAATTAGTCTCAAAAAGCTACAATAATATCATCAATACAATTAAAATCTCTGTGGGTAAATGGAACAAAATAATATTAACATTTGAAGATAGACCACAGTTAATAAAAATGGTTTTACTGCCCAAGATACTATATATAGCCTTGGCAATGCAACTGTTACCAGAAAGGAATATACTTAAAGAAATGCATTTATGCCTAATAAAATTTGTATGGTTTTCCAAAAGAAACAGAATAGCTTTAGTAAACAGGAAAGATTAAACATTCCTGATATAGAAACATATATAAAAGTATCAGTATCCAAAACTATCTCAGATTGGATAAGTCCAAATTACATTGCAAATTGGAAATAATTACTAACTGTAATATCAATAAATGAATTTACAAAAAAAAATTTAAAATAGATAAAAACAATTTGCCATGGCACATATTATGTATTAGTATGCACTATAACGTAACTAAACCCACTAAAACTCTTATGATTAATTATTACATTAACTCATTTAGGAAAATTATTATTGCAAATATAGATTTAAAAATCTGGTTTGATCTTTTAACACCATTTATAGTCACAAAGAACTTTCCACATAAAATATATAGAGAAATGATTAATTCTTGGGAAGAGAAAGGATTTGCTTGTTGGCTCCAGTGTATCCAAGAACTAAAAGTTTTTGATATGCAAGTAATAAAAACAACATACAAAATTCCACAACAGGACTGGCTAACTTTACAGTGTATTCTGTCATATTCTGAAGATTTCAGTAGAATAATTAACAATTCTTCATTTAAAGAAATACCTACATTTATGAAATACATATAAGAAATCATATATAATGATTTTGACATGGGAAACAGTATTTTAAAATTTTACAAAATGTTGATAAACTATAAAACAATACCCAAAACAACACATTGGGAATATATAACAAAATGACACTCAATACAGTTAACTGAAGATATTAAAACAAATATCTTATTATCAATAAAATGTATATCCTTTACACAATACTGGAAAGTTTTTAATTGGAAATGCTTGAACAGAGCATTCTTAACCCCAGAATCAGTAAAATTAGTTATTCCATAAAAAGAATATGTTGATGTGAGCAAGTACACAATGCAGATTGGAACCACATTTTCTTTGATTGTGTTAAAATTAATCCATTTTTGAATGGTATTAATAGCTTTCTACAAGCTTTATTTAATTAATCATTTTATTTAACTAAAGCTCTCGTATTATTAAATGTGAATGACGGTCCTCATTTGAATAGGTCACACATGTATCTAGTATGGACTATACTTGCAATTTCAAGGAAGCATATAACAAGAAGATGGAATACAAACACAATACCAACTTTCAAAGATGTATACACCCTACTGAAGACCACAGCATTATTGAAAATTAAAATTAAAGAACTAAGAATTTATCCAAAGCTGTAAATCAATAACCCTTGGGGAAAAGTCTTATTGTTGATTGTCAATATACAGTAATTGATCAGACACTCTGATAATGGATTAGACATACTTATAAAGTACCTGAATACATTAAGATCTGTTATAGTGTCAGGCTAATGGAAATAGTGTACATAGTTATTTAAAATATTATGTATAAATACTATGGAATTAATTCAAGTGTATTTGAAAAAATAAAAAAAAATTGAGAAAAAAAAACACTCTAAAAGACTTCCTAGCTAAAATCTGTCTCTGTTCTTGCTGAAATCCAGGATAAAATATATCCCTAAATGTGAACAAGTATCTTTTCATTCCTTATACTTCTTTACTCTCGCTTCTTTACTTACTTCCTTGCTGCTACCTAATCCTCTTCCCTGATTGTCTCTGTAAATATATCATAACCCTGTTTTCCTCACCTCATATTGCAGTTCCTATTTGTATTAGATTAACTTACCTTTACTTTGTCTACAAACTTTCTAAAAATTCTCTAAATATTAAATGATTGTCATATACCTTGCACAACTTTTAACTATTTTATATTATGTCTAATATGTTATAATTATTTAAACTGCAAATGTTTTTGTTTTATTTTTGAAGATTGCAAAATTATTGTTCGTAAAATGTTTTGTAATAATTCAGAGATTTTCTCCCTGGGTCTTGACTGAAAATGGGCTTCTACCCAGGTGGACTTTCCCAGTAATCAAATGTCTATATAAAAACACACATAAATATAAATATATTTGGCACATAGATTAAATTAATTCCAATATGAGTTATTTATTAACTGATGATCAAACAATATTTTGAAAAGGGACGGAGCAAGCTACATAGAAAAAATGGAAATTGTGGGAACAATATATGCAGAGAAGGAACGTGGTTTAAGAGGCAGGATTTGAATGAGCCATATAATGCTTAACTGACAATGACTGGATAGTTTATAAGTGATGTATAATGTTTGCAACTACAGTTGTTTCAATGGTGTCTGTGATGTAAAATGTTTACAACTAAAGTCGTGTCAATGTCCGTTTTTCATTTATGTAAATGTAAGATTGCCCTGTCATAACTGATAATTTAGTAAAGATGTTTATTGAAAAAAAAAAAAAAAAAAGATTACAGCCTTGACAGAATTGCAGAAGTGAGCAGTACTTAGCAATGTTGCTTCACATTGTATAGCTGTCCAGCTCAGTGCTCAAGTGGAGTACCTTCTGTGCTGAGTTTGCATCTTCTCTAAGTGTGTGCATGTGTGGGTTTTTACTGTGTGCTGCAGTTTTTTTCTCACGTCAAAAAAGGTGTGCTTAATGTCAACGGTCATCCAAACTAACCGTTTGTGTCCATAAGGTATGTGTATGTATATGTTTGTGTGTGTTTGTTTGTGCGTCTGTGTTTCTGTCCTGCATGACTCATGCAGTATGGACTATTTTCCCTTCCGTGATCAGTCCTCTGCCTCATGCATGCACAGTAGTAGATAGTATCTGGCTCACAGATCCCCGAGCAGGATAACATGTACTGGAAAACAAGTGAATAAACTCCATGTCAATATTTAAAAATACTATTACTGAAATATATTAACAAAACATGTACTTAATTTTGTACAGAATATTGATTTAGAAAAGGTTTTGGCAATGTAATAGAAGTACTGACTCATTTTTTGATTCTTTTGCATAGTCTTGGTTCATAGGTTCATAGGTTCATAGGTTCATACTAGGCTATCTGCCCGAGGGCATTTACAAGCCTAGCCCATCGTTTTGTGGCTTACGCCACCCCTTTAGTATGGGGAACTATACCCATTATTTTGCTGTGCCTCTGTCGAGCAGTGACACTGAGGTAATCCCTGGGGTATATCTGCGATCTCCCATCCATTCGTCAAGATTTCTCTTGAACAAGGCCAGCGAGGTGCTCTGCCTCACATGTACCGGGATTTTGTTCCACAGCATAGGGAGTCTTTGGGTGATGAATCTATCCCTCCAGCACATCCTATTAATAGCCGTGTCGAGGTTTAAGTCTCCCGCCCTTGTGGCTCTGATGGATCTAGATGTTTTGAGGTGAAGCATATTCATCAAATCTGGGTTTGACATGGCCTTGTATGTTAGGCAAAGGTCACCTCTGAGCAAGCGGTAAGCGACTGAATAGAGCTGGAGTTCTTTCAGTCGGGCAGCATAGGACAGATTTCTGAGACCCTTTATCCTTTTGGTGAGGAACTTTTGTGGCCTCTCCAGCTGCTGCAAGTGTCGGGTCAGATACATTCGAATGGGGCATTGTACTCAATCATTGGTCTGATGAGTGATGAGTAAAGGGAGACTATGACCTCCCTTGATCTAGATGAGAATCCCTTCATGATAAGGTGGGCAATGTAGAAGGTCTTCCTAACTACTTTAGCTACATGGGTGTCGAATGACAGACTACTATCAACCTGGGTCCCCAGGTCCCTGATAACTTCTTCTGTGCTCAGTGGATTGCCACCTATTTGGTAGCTAGGGGTAACCTTGTTTTTCCCGAAGGGTATGACTATGCATTTTTTGGCATTTAACTTTAGGCTGTGGCTCTGACACCAGTTATCCGTTTCTGTGAGACCCTTCTGAAGGATATCTGTGTCAGATGTGTTTTCTACTATGGCGCCCAGTTTGCAGTCATCTGCAAACTTTGTCAGCCATAACCCTCCTGTGTTTGCTTGTACTTCGGAAAAGTAGATGCCAAACAAGAGTGGGCCCAGGACTGAGCCCTGTGGGACACCACTTGTGACAGGCTTTGAGTCTGACATGGCGCCAGCAACTCTGACCCTGTGGGTTCTGTCACTCAGCCAGTTTGCAACCCATCTTGTGATGTATGGGTTGACATTTAAGCTGATGAGTTTTTCAATGATACCCGAGTGGGGTATTGTATCGAAGGCCTTAGCCAGATCGAGGTAGGCTGTATGGACTGCCTTTCCCTCATCAATGGCTTTGGTGACTGTTTCGAAAAAGTCAACCAAGTTTAAAAGGCATGATCTGCCTTTGACAAAGCCAAACTGGGTTGGATCCAAAGTCTGCAAATTCCCTATGTCTTTATTTATGAGGTCCATTATGATCCTCTCCATGGCTTTGCAGATAAGGCTTGTCAAGCTAATGGGCCGGTAATTTCCAGGGTCGGTGGAGGCACCGCCTTTGTGTAGTGGGACTACAGTTGCAGTGCGCCACTCCCTGGGTACGTATCCAGAGGTAAGACTTTGATTAAACAGCTGTCCTAGCTGTGGGTTTAATTCCTCATTGAGTTCGTGGAGCACACAGCTGGGGACACCATCAGGTCCCATGGATGCTGTGTTTTTTGCTTTGGAGAGAGCAGTTCTCACTTGGGCGCTGGAGATGTTTGGGGGGCTGCAATCGTTTGGTATGGATATCTCTCCTTTTGGGGGGGAGAAGTTTGCACTGAACCTGTCAGCCAGTATGTTGGCAATGTCTGTAGGATCAGTAATCTTCACATCATTTTGAACTAGCTCTGAGCATATCTGGGAGTTTCCTCCCAGGTTTCTAACATAGCTAAAGAAGGCCTTATGATTGTCTTTTGAGTCTTTAGCTATTTTTCTCTCGAAATTTGCTTTGGATGATTTTATGAGAGCTCTTAGTTTTTTACTTATAGTGATCAAGGGTGTCTTACCTTTTAAGGATTTTGCTCTATCTTGTAGTAGCTTCCTCCTTTTGTTGTAGAGTTTGTTTATGGCTGGGGTCCACCAGACTGGATGCTTGCCTTTGGTACAAAGAGTCTTTGTTTTGCTTGGGATTGCCTTATCCATGCAGTCCTGCAGGTGCTGGTAGAAGGCATTTGTAAGTGATTCAGTGGCTTGAGTACTGTTTTCCGCCAGCTCGGGGCCCTTAAAGGAGCCCACACTAGTCTTTAGAAGTGTGAAGTCGGTTTTGGAGAAGTTCTTTACTGGGGTCTTTTTATTTCAGGTGGGGTGGGATGAGGACCTCCAGCGAGATTAGTTTGTGATCTGATCTCACCAGTGAGGGGTATACTTCCGGTGTTGAACATTGTGCTCCCATGTTCGTGATGATGAGATCAAGTATGTTATCTCCTCTTGTGGGGATGGTGACTAGTTGTTCCATGGCATTTGAGTTTATGAATTCCAGGAACTTTTGGGCTAGGGTGTTTGGGCTTGAGTAGTGTTCCCAGTCTATATTAGGGTAATTGAAGTCACCTAGTATGATGGTGTTTGGTGATACATTTATCCCCTCTAGTGTTTTCAGGAAGAACATATGAGGTTCCTGAGTTTGTGAGGGTGGCCTGTAACATGCTACAATTTGCAGAGCAGTCTTGCCTATGGTTAATTGCACCTGGATGGTCTCCGATGCATCGTGCGTTGCCACCAGTCTTGAGGTGTGGGTGTCCTTGATGAATATGGATACCCCCCCTCCTTTCTTGGTATTGTCCGGATTTTGGGGCCGGAACGCATGATATGAGGTAAAACCTGATAGCGCTGGGGTGCTCTCAGGAGCCTTGAACCAGGTTTCTGTCACAGCACAGACATCGATGTTCTCCATACTGAGAAGGGCCTCGAGTGCGTGCATTTTGAGATTTAGACTTCTGTCATTGAGCAGCATTACCCTTAGTTTTTTTCCTTTTTTGTGTTCTAGGGTGGTAGGTTTAGAATTTGAGCCTTGCCTAAAAAAGGCACTATGGGGTGGCAAGAGCCTTTGCCAATATCCGGAATCCCAGGGGTGACAGGTGCAAGCCGTCCCTTGCAAAGCAGTGTGGCTTGTCCAGCATGTCATCCCAGGCAGACAGACACTGGATCCCCTTTGAATGACACCAGTGTTTAAGCCAATTGTTAAAGCTGATCATCTTATCTCTGTATTGTGGCATCATTCTTGGTGAAGGTAGGATACTGCTCAAGGTCAGGGTCATACCTGCCTGGGCTACATAATCAGAGAGCTCCTCAATGTCTCTTTTCATGTAGTCCAAGGAGTGCGTCTCAGGTCGTTTACACCAGCGTGGACAATGACTGAGTCATATTTGTACCTGCTGTTGAGAGACCTGAGTGTTTGCGTTATGTGGCGGATTCTAGCGCCCGACAGGCAGCTTACTGTGACCTTCTCCTTACTCAGTCTGGTGAGCGGGACGTCAGTGTGTCTGACTATGGAGTCACCAATGACTAGTGTGTCTGGCATTGTGTTTGGCCTTAAGGGCTCTGACTGTTTGACACTCTGACTGTGAGGTCTATGTGTTGCATGTGTTGTGTTCTGAGGTGGTGGTTGTTTGGGTGTCTGCTTTGGTGGCCTCTGCTGTTTTGGTAGATTTTTGATCAGAGCCTCCAAGTATGTCTTTGTGTGTTTATGTGTATGATTTGAGGTTGTAATGGTACTATGTGAGACTGGGTCTATAGTGTGTGTGGTAACCTTCTCCTCCTGACTGGTCTTACCAGTCCTATGTTGAGAGAGCTCAGCCTCCAGTTTGGCCGTATAGTTGCATCTCTCGCATGTATTTGTGTTTTGTGGGAGGAGGAGACGGTTGTCTGTGTACATGAGGCAATTGTAACATTGCCTCAATATTCCCAGGTTCACCAGCTGAGCAGGAGAGGACACTAGCAACTGATCCCTCGACATGCTAGAAGGAATAGACCAAAAACTTTAAAAAGATTCCGGGGGACGTGGGTGACCGAGAAATGGGGGGTTGCCTTTTTGGGGTACTATCTATGACAAGAGTGCCGTATCGAGGTAATAAGTACTGTAGGAGCAAGTGCTACGTTTAACAGATAGAGAATAGTCTACTTGGAGTCAAGTAGAGATGATCTTTTTAATTATAGGATACGCTGATTAGATCAGTAGTATAGTTCGAGGAAGGTAGTTTTAAGGGAAAAT
Organism: Protopterus annectens; assembly: GCF_019279795.1. Lineage (NCBI taxonomy): Eukaryota > Metazoa > Chordata > Ceratodontiformes > Protopteridae > Protopterus > Protopterus annectens. Next base: position 759,072,483 of record NC_056748.1, on the reverse strand, counting down.
TTGAAGAGTGGACTTTAGGTAGCCCGAATAGTTTAAACCTGCTTACCCGGTGCTGCCCTAGTGTGCAACAGTGGCAACTCCGCGCTAAATCGCGCTAAATCGTGCTAATGCGCGCTAAAGCGTGCTTTATAGCAGGGGGCTGTAAAAGACAGGAAATGACCCAAAATGGCCAATAAACTACAAGTTACTGCCTTAAACCACTCCTCTGAGGACAAACAGGCAGCTCAGTACTCCCTACTCCCACTAGTGAGTAAAGAAACTACCCCTTGACCAAACAAGGAAAATGGAGAAAACAGGAACCAAGACAAAGCCCAGGGATCAGCAAAATCTGATCACTGGAACAAACTATTAGAAAAGTATGGAAAACAAGAGTATTTTTTTTGTTTTTTTCAAGTTTTTTTCAGATAGGCAGAACATACAATAAATGTTGTGTTTTTCGATTAAATGCTATCAATCATAATGCCATTATACAGACACTCCTGTCCAGAGCTAAACTAGGTTCTTACATTTCTAAGCATTTTAATATTTACAGAAGTACAAAATGGTTCTCCTGTGTATCAGTTTTGGATACCCTAACACATGCCACCACAGCAGAGAATGATTTTTTTTTTTGCAATGCATGGATTAGTAGGTGAGTAAAATAACAGAAGAGACATGTTAATTAAGGTATGGTACATGATTGATGGATCTGTCTGTGATGATGTGAGGTATTGCCAGCTATGCCAGGAGAAGAAGGGCAGTGGATGTGCAACATATGCCAGCATAGTTAGCTGGGGTTTTGTAAAGAATTATCTGTAAAGCTGCTTGTGTTACAAAATGCACCAACAGTGGGCCCTGCTGGACAGAAAAGAAATAGACATGTATGTCAGACTGTGTTGTAACTATTGAAATGAATATATTGTAACAAAATATACTGAAAAACAAAAGGTTAATCTCATTCCAGCTAACTTTAAAAAGTAGTCTGAAATTAAATTACCTGGTCTAGGCCATAAAGATTGTATCTTACAGTTCTGATTGCAGCCAGCGACAAAATGTCTGTGAAAGCCAGGATTAGGAATCCTACTGTATTGTCCTTAGGTGTGAACTAATTACTATCCTGGAAGGCTGGAAGTTTTTGAAATGATTTTATAGCTTCCATATGCTATAACACAAAGCTCTATGTGTGTGTGTATTTTGACCCATAAGAGCAAAACTCTGGATCAGTTTTTAGTACAGAGGGTAGTGTGAGAACCAGAAGTCAAGTGACCAGATGTATATGATGTCATTCTGTAATCCAGCACTGAAATTATGTTTTAATACTAAATGAGACAGAAATATTTGAGCAGTCTGTTTGTGAAACCTGGCAAGAACGCGGTACACTCACCTATATCATCTTGCCTTGCTCTAGTAAGTGAAATAGGGGACAGTAATTCTTTAGATCAGTCAGGAAAATATAATGATATTAGTTAAGTACTGTTTTTCTGCAACTGTGTAAATCTATCGATCTGTGTTATTTTTAATATTTGCTGTGATTGAAACTCTGGTGTTTATTGTAAAGAGAAAATTAGTATTTTCATGTTCTTTTATTATTCAGTATTAAATAAATATAAACTTTTCATTGTGTCTGGTCTTTTAGAGACTATTTTAATCTTTGAGAGAACTTATATTTATGTGGTGACATTGTGGCTGCTCCTGACAGCCTTACTGCATTAGTCAAACACTGTCATTTGTATTAGTATTAATTTTACTTAGTATAATTGGATACCCTTGTAAGTGCCTTAGCGTAACTGGCTTTGGAGTGTTCTGGTGGCAATAACAGCCTAAACAGAGGGGGAAAAGCTGGTAAATCTGTACCAGCCTTTCCCAGGTTTGTGTGTGTGTGTGTGTGTGTGTGTGTGTGTGTGTGTGTGTGTGTGTGTGTGTGTGTGTGTGTGTGTGTGTGTGCGTGTATGTGTGTGTGAAAATTATATCACAGAGAGTGTGTGTGCATATCAGCTACTTGGATTAGGGACAGGGAACATGGTTTTACAGAAAGGGGGGTGGAGGACTTGGCTTGGAACACTCAGCTGATGACTCAACTCTACACCTGTGGTCTGTATGGAGTCTTATATGGGGCCTGGTAAGAGAGAGGAAAACCCAGCCCCAGGACAGGAGTATTTCCCTGTGTGCTCTTAAGGGAAATTGTGCTTGGTGCAGAGAGCTGCATATCAAAATACTGTGTGTATCCATTTTTCTTGCAAGAGAATGTCCCTCACCAGTGTCTGTGGTGAGGACTGAGACTCCATCACTGGCCCGGAGGAGGGACCTCACAATGCCATCTTAGGTTTCTGGATTCAAGATTAATTGCAGAAAAATCAGTAATATTCCAGTAATATTCCAACCTAATTGTTAATGATTGTAAGGCATATCTAGGAATCAGACAAAGAAAATGCAGCCACACCAGTCCAGAAGCTGTAGGGGCGAAAACTCACGATAAGGCACAATTGTAAGCAAAATGAGTTTATTAACGTGCACAAGATTCCAGCGACAAGCCCCACACACGTTTTCGTCTCTCAAGAAGACTTCATCAGATAAAACAATTCCCCATAACACTCAGTTTAAATATCATCCCCAATTAAAGTAATTAATCAATTAGTTACTTAATAATAATGGATTAACCTAAAAAACATTTTTTTAAAAACATTTTTTAAAAGAATATCCATCAATTGTTAAAAATAATGAACATTACATATTAAACTATATCCACGATGAATTGCACTAGCAGGATAAAATTAAGGGAGCAATTTCAAAAATGAAAAGAACAAATATAACTCGTAATAAGCAAAACTTATTTGGTATATATTGCTTTAAATTTTATTTTATATGTTGTGCCTTTAACTTCAAATAGGGCACTATTGAGATAGACTCATTTAAACCAGGAGATTTATTGGCTTCCAACAAGATCTGCCAGTATGTTTCCTTGTGGGCCAGTCTTGCCTCCCATGGGCCACCCCTTATGTCCTTATGGACTACCTCTATGGCAAAAAACAAAAATTTGGCATTCTCACATAAGGTGGTGTGCTTATATAAAGCACTAGTGTTCTTACATTTGGCAATATCGTAATTATGTTCATAAATACGTCTAGAAAATAACCTTTCGGTTTTGCCGACGTAAAACGCCGGACAATTCTGACATATTGCCAAATAAACTAGCCCACCAGACTTGCAATTATAGTGACCCCTTGCTTTTATGTCCCTACATCTACTCTCCAAATAAACGTGACTAGCTTGCAAAACATGTTTACAGGAGGAACAATGGCCACACTTAAAGGTACCTATGTTCATTCTAGAATGTTGAAAGGAAACATCATGTTGTTCCAAAGTTCTCTTAATGTTAGTACCCCTCCTAAATACAGTTTTGATGTCCCTATCCTTGAAGGTGTCCAGGTCAGTCAATTCTCTAAACATGCCCCATTCTTTTTCAACAATGTTTCTTATGTGGGACGCGTTTCCAGTAAACTCAGTAATGAAGGTGAGACAACCCGCATACTGATCCACCATGTTGCATGTGGATCCATGTTCAGAACAAGCGACATTTGTTCCCAAGATCGGAGCAAATCTGGAGGACCTTGCCAGGGTAACCTCCTCTTGTACGGCCTTAATCAATGATGTAGGATAACCCCTTTCCAAAAATAGGGATTGCAAAATATCACATTCTTTGTAATAGTCCTCATCAAGAGAGGTCATCCGGGAGATACGAACGTATTGTCCCTTAAGAATCCCCCTTTTTTGGAAATTAGGATGGGAACTCTGATAATGTAAGTACCCGTTGGAAAATGTGGGTTTACGGTAAATATTGGATTTTATCCCTTGATCGTCCCTGGTAAGCGTTACATCAAGATAATTAACACTTTGGTAAGATATATGATGTGTAAACTTTAAAAAATTGGTGGTGGTGTGTATATACTCAATAAATTTGTCAATATCATCCACGGGTCCGGTCCAAAAAATACAAATGTCATCAAGGAATCGACAATAGTGATTCCAAGATTTGGAAAAAGGACTATCCAAGATGTATTTCTTCTCCCATATATACATAACAATGTCAGCATAAGTAGGTGCACAATCGCCCCCATGGAAACACCAGTCACCTGGTGAAAATATTCACCCGAATAGAACACAAAATTGTTCTTTAAAACAAGACCCAACAGTTCAATAATGGCATGCACATCATTGTTGGTAATCTGGGGACATTCCCACAGAGCTTCTTCCAACCATTCGAGACCCAATGCAGTAGGAATGGTGGAAAAAAGATCCACCACATCTATGGTTAAAAATACCATGTTAGATTCAAACAGGTGAGGAGTAATGCCACGCAGGAAGGCCCAAGAATCTTTAAGAATGTATTCCTGCCTACCCCATAACTCCTTCAACCTCCAATCCACAAATTTGGATATAGTATGGGTCTTCGAACCCTGGGCTGCTACAATGGGTCTTAAGGGTGGATCAAGCGGGTTTTTGTGCACCTTAGGTATCCCGAAGATGGAGGGAATCCTGGGTACTGTGTTGGAAAGAAAGGTATAAGTTGAAAAATCAATTACTTCCTGATCCAACAAGTCCTGTATGACAAGATCTATTTTATGATAAGACACGTGAATTTCGTTCAAAGAAGCAGAAGTATATCTTTCATGATCATGTAGAATGTCATACATCTTACCCTGGTAGACCAAACAATCCATTATAACCGTCCCCCCACCTTTGTTGGGTTCCATAACCCTTAGGGTAGAATCATTACGAAGCCGTTCAAGAAGTTCTCTCTCCTGTAATGTTAGATTGGCCACATACCGGTCCAATCCCAACTCCTTTCTGAACCTACCCTCAATCCTTTTTTCCAGATTCTTAAGCTGTGGGTGTAGGGGAGGGTTAAAGGTGCTAGATTTTTTCAAATGGAAACTAGGGGTACCATTAAACCCACCCAGCAAATTTTCTAAATTAAGTTTACGAATAAATATTTTGAGGTCCAAAATAGCATGAATTAAATTGCTACGTTTTTTAGGGACAAATTTAAACCCCTTGGTAAACAGCTGAAAACAATGATCCGAAATAACAAAATCACTATAATTATATATGTGATAATTGTTTTGGGTATGTAAAGTATATTGTCCCAAGGGTGTAATGACCTGCGCATGGTTATTTACCAGTTCTGCCTCTGGTTCTTCTTCCACCCTCGAACAAACCCCCCTCCCCCTCTCTGAACCGGAGGGGCTCGATCTAAAGGGTGATGGTTATTGGGAGGTTGTTGTCCCTGCTGACGTATGCGCTCTGACCTACGCAGAGCTGGTTCACCATCACAAAATACTTCCTGTGTTTCACCCTGGGGGGATTTTAAATTCCTATTATCCCCAGTTGCACCCCTTGAGGGACTATATAATGGAAAGGCCTGCTCGGGCTCATGATAGGACTGCCATTTAGGTGGGGGTGGACTAGGATATTGTCGCCCCTGTTCATACTCTAACAAATCCCTTCTCAGTTTCTTGTATTTACGATTCAAAATAGTTTCACAATGTGAATCAACCGCCCTTCTAATATCATGATATTTAGCAGAATCAAACAACAAATCATCAGACATGCGTTTAAAATAATCAGAAATGTCTTGTTGTAATATTAACAACTCATCATTGTTCTTTTTGATAATAGCTTTAACAATATTGCGCCCACATTGGTCGAACGCCTCAATAAGATCTTTATGAAATTGGCTCCCCGGTATGACCTGATTTGGGTATTTGTATACCCTCAGGCCCTTAGGTACAGTACCTTTGTTTAGGTTTTCCGGCAGGTATAGATTATCCAGCTCCAATGTCCTGTAATGGTACAAAGCGTTCTCAAAACGCCGTTGAAGTTCGGAATAATTGTAACCACCAACTCCACGCCCCTTGTAATGCTCCTCGTATTCAAACTTGGGTTTAGAAAACATCCATTCATTGAAAGATGAAGTAGGACAATTGTTAGCTTGAGTACCTGGATCCGGTTGAGCAGCAATATGAGGGGAGGAAACAGCATCATGAAATACCGCTGGCGTACTGTTGAAATCCATTGAGGGATCATTCCCTGAACCCACGTTCCCCCGTACATGGACTGCACCATCGGGTAGGGGTTGAGCAGGTGAAATACTCTTAGAAGGAACGACCAACCTGGAAAGGTTCCGCTGCTCGTGGAGTATACATACCCAAAACAATTATCACATATATAATTATAGTGATTTTGTTATTTCGGATCATTGTTTTCAGCTGTTTACCAAGGGGTTTAAATTTGTCCCTAAAAAACGTAGCAATTTAATTCATGCTATTTTGGACCTCAAAATATTTATTCGTAAACTTAATTTAGAAAATTTGCTGGGTGGGTTTAATGGTACCCCTAGTTTCCATTTGAAAAAATCTAGCACCTTTAACCCTCCCCTACACCCACAGCTTAAGAATCTGGAAAAAAGGATTGAGGGTAGGTTCAGAAAGGAGTTGGGATTGGACCGGTATGTGGCCAATCTAACATTACAGGAGAGAGAACTTCTTGAACGGCTTAGTAATGATTCTACCCTAAGGGTTATGGAACCCGACAAAGGTGGGGGGACGGTTATAATGGATTGTTTGGTCTACCAGGGTAAGATGTATGACATTCTACATGATCATGAAAGATATACTTCTGCTTCTTTGAACGAAATTCACGTGTCTTATCATAAAATAGATCTTGTCATACAGGACTTGTTGGATCAGGAAGTAATTGATTTTTCAACTTATACCTTTCTTTCCAACACAGTACCCAGGATTCCCTCCATCTTCGGGATACCTAAGGTGCACAAAAACCCCCTTGATCCACCCTTAAGACCCATTGTAGCAGCCCAAGGTTCGAAGACCCATACTATATCCAAATTTGTGGATTGGAGGTTGAAGGAGTTATGGGGTAGGCAGGAATACATTCTTAAAGATTCTTGGGCCTTCCTGCGTGGCATTACTCCTCACCTGTTTGAATCTAACATGGTATTTTTAACCATAGATGTGGTGGATCTTTTTTCCACCATTCCTACTGCATTGGGTCTCGAATGGTTGGAAGAAGCTCTGTGGGAATGTCCCCAGATTACCAACAATGATGTGCATGCCATTATTGAACTGTTGGGTCTTGTTTTAAAGAACAATTTTGTGTTCTATTCGGGTGAATATTTTCACCAGGTGACTGGTGTTTCCATGGGGGCGATTGTGCACCTACTTATGCTGACATTGTTATGTATATATGGGAGAAGAAATACATCTTGGATAGTCCTTTTTCCAAATCTTGGAATCACTATTGTCGATTCCTTGATGACATTTGTATTTTTTGGACCGGACCTGTGGATGATATTGACAAATTTATTGAGTATATGCACACCACCACCAATTTTTTAAAGTTTACACATCATATATCTTACCAAAGTGTTAATTATCTTGATGTAACGCTTACCAGGGACGATCAAGGGATAAAATCCAATATTTACCGTAAACCCACATTTTCCAACGGGTACTTACATTATCAGAGTTCCCATCCTAATTTCCAAAAAAGGGGGATTCTTAAGGGACAATACGTTCGTATCTCCCGGATGACCTCTCTTGATGAGGACTATTACAAAGAATGTGATATTTTGCAATCCCTATTTTTGGAAAGGGATTATCCTACATCATTGATTAAGGCCGTACAAGAGGAGGTTACCCTGGCAAGGTCCTCCAGATTTGCTCCGATCTTGGGAACAAATGTCGCTTGTTCTGAACATGGATCCACATGCAACATGGTGGATCAGTATGCGGGTTGTCTCACCTTCATTACTGAGTTTAGTGGAAACGCGTCCCACATAAGAAACATTGTTGAAAAAGAATGGGGCATGTTTAGAGAATTGACTGACCTGGACACCTTCAAGGATAGGGACATCAAAACTGTATTTAGGAGGGGTACTAACATTAAGAGAACCTTGGAACAACATGATGTTTCCTTTCAACATTCTAGAATGAACATAGGTACCTTTAAGTGTGGCCATTGTTCCTCCTGTAAACATGTTTTGCAAGCTAGTCACGTTTATTTGGAGAGTAGATGTAGGGACATCAAAGCAAGGGGTCACTATAATTGCAAGTCTGGTGGGCTAGTTTATTTGGCAATATGTCAGAATTGTCCGGCGTTTTACGTCGGCAAAACCGAAAGGTTATTTTCTAGACGTATTTATGAACATAATTACGATATTGCCAAATGTAAGAACACTAGTGCTTTATATAAGCACACCACCTTATGTGAGAATGCCAAATTTTTGTTTTTGCCATAGAGGTAGTCCATAAGGACATAAGGGGTGGCCCATGGGAGGCAAGACTGGCCCACAAGGAAACATACTGGCAGATCTTGTTGGAAGCCAATAAATCTCCTGGTTTAAATGAGTCTATCTCAATAGTGCCCTATTTGAAGTTAAAGGCACAACATATAAAATAAAATTTAAAGCAATATATACCAAATAAGTTTTGCTTATTACGAGTTATATTTGTTCTTTTCATTTTTGAAATTGCTCCCTTAATTTTATCCTGCTAGTGCAATTCATCGTGGATATAGTTTAATATGTAATGTTCATTATTTTTAACAATTGATGGATATTCTTTTAAAAAATGTTTTTAAAAAAATGTTTTTTATGTTAATCCATTATTATTAAGTAACTAATTGATTAATTACTTTAATTGGGGATGATATTTAAACTGAGTGTTATGGGGAATTGTTTTATCTGATGAAGTCTTCTTGAGAGACGAAAATGTGTGTGGTGCTTGTCGCTGGAATCTTGTGCACGTTAATAAACTTATTTTGCTTACAATTGTGCCTTATCGTGAGTTTTCGCCCCTACAGCTTCTGGACTGGTGTGGCTGCATTTTCTTTGTGTGGTTTGTTTATCGCAGCGCTTGTTCTGGCATATCTAGGAATATTAAAAATGCAAAGATAAATAAAATGAAAAAATATATTGGTATTCAAATCCATAGTTATTCAAACATAATGACATTGTAGTGTAAACCGTATGGTGATTACACTACAGTAACTAACTAATGATTGGAATAGATATTTTATTCCATTTTAGCAGATAAATTATTACTAAAATGGTCTTCTGCCTAAGATTTGATATATGATGCAGGCAAACATTGTCCTGTTTTCCTCAAAATTATATAAAATGAAATAAGATACTTTTGAATTTCCTCTGCTTCCCTCTTCGCTAATACAAAACATACATCATCATATTCAAAAATAAATTCTCTACCTGATCTTAATATATGCAGCACTGAACACCTGCATCAAATATAGCATACTAGCTAAAGGAAATACCACACTAGAGGAACAAGACATGAACTTGCAAAAAATCACTTACTTCCAAAGGAATATATCATTCTGTAAATAACTTAGTTATTACTAATAAAGACTTGAAAGTAATATACACTCTGTAGAAACAACTGTTCCATATTTTAAAAGTGAAAATGTTTGCAACAGTATGGACAAGTCATATTACAATATTACATATAAAGGGTTTATATCATAACATCGAAGTAGTAAAGCATCGAATGTTATAATATCGAACCCAAAACAGTGAATGCTGAAAATAGCAAAGCTGCAGAGCATCAAATTCTTTCCTAGGGAAAGAATTTGGTGGGCTGTTTCTGCCACTTCACTATTTTCTCCACTGTGGTGCGAAGGTTACGGACCTGGTTAAGGTGAGTGTGGGAATGGGATAGTTAGGGACCTTAGGGTTAGGGAGCGGGTAAGGTGAGTGTGTGATAGTTAGGGGCCTTAGGGTTAGGGAGCAGGTTAGGTGAGTGTGCAATAGTTAGGGACCTTAGGGTTAGGGAGCGGGTAAGGTGAGTGTGTGATAGTTAGGGACCTTAGGGTTAGGGAGAAGGTAAGGTGAGTGTGCGATAGTTAGGGACCTTAGGGTTAGGAAGTTGGTAAGGTGAGTGTGCGATATTTACGGACCTTAAGGTGGGGAGCAGGTAAGGTGAGTGTGCAATAGTTACGGACCTTAGGGTTAGGGTTTGGTACATAGTAGTGTATGTACAGTTTAGTGTAGGGTTAAGTGTATATGTGTGGATTACTGTTTTTTGGTGTGCTTGTGTTGTGTGTGTGTTTCTTGGAACAGCAAATGTTTTCCCTGGGAAAAAAATTTGCTGTTCTGAGCTTTCGATTATATCACATTTTGAAATTCCAAGTTCGAGATTATGGTGTCCGATATTTTGGGATTTTGATTATGTGATATAAACCCCATATAAAAGTTTGTTGCTGCTGAGATGATGGCTTAAACGTGTATGTAGGTGTTAATCAATACTCCTAGTATAGTAATAAATAACTGGAGAAAACAGCCTAACAATATTAGCTGTATTTTGTAAATACTGACAACTAATTTTCCTTAGACAGATTAAAAATTAATATCAAATGGAGGCTTATTGTATGCCATATATAATGCCAGTATGACAATAAATGTTTAAAAAAAAAATATATATATATATATATATATATATGTGTGTGTGTGTGTGTGTGTGTGTGTGTGTGTGTCAGAAAATTCTGGATGTTCCTCATATAAATTAACCACTAATAAACATATAACACAGCAGAATTAAAGATGAAAGATGTTTAAAGAAAAACATCACCCTAGAACTATTTATTTTCTTCATTGTATCTTTCTAATCTGAGCTATTTTAATGCATTAAAATGGATCTTAGTTCCTCTAATTACATTGTAATGTTTTTTATCCCTAGAAATTGATCATTATGAGGCCTTCCATATTAATATTATCTGTCTTTACTGCTTAGAGATCTTGTTCCTAGAATCCATTTCAGGTTTACTTTATATGAGTTATGCTAAACATAAGGAAATTACCTTTTTTGTTACCCATATTATTAGAATGGCAGGAGTGTGTGTCACAGACATCTTACACAGCTCATGGAATTTGATTATTTTGATCTTTTTGTTAAATTGCCTAATTTGTACTGTTCTTAGTTATTTTAACCTAGTAGTTGTAAATCCTCAACAAAATAAAGTAAATGAATTGTAGGTCTCTCTAAGGCAGTCAGATCACAATCATTCAAATACTGACAGACACTGCCTGAGCTGTCATAGCTGTCACTGTTATCAAATGGGTATTAACTGATAGCTGTTTCTTCTTATTTTTTTAATAGATGTACAACCACCTTCTTTTATTCACCTGTGTCTGCATTGAGACAGTGAGAAGATGTATGTTTCTGTCTGAATATTGGATAAATGTGCTGTATTTGCATAAAAGCATTTAATGTTTATAATCTCTGTCATGTTATCTCTATTATTACAGTGCAGCACACCACAAAATATGTACTACCTGTAGTACTTGTGTTGTTCTTAGTCCCCCAACTTAAATGTTTTGTGCATAATATTTTCATACTGTTGTTGCAGTATTAATACCCATTTGATTTGTTACACTGCACCGTACTAACACTTCATCCAAACCATAATCATTGAACATGGCAAATTAGAAGTTATTCTATGAACTGTGCATAAGACTTAATCACATCTACCTGTTAATATGTTGCACTTACAGAAAAAAAGATGCTAACAAGTGGATCTCTATTACAAAGATGGAGTCAGCTATGAACACTAACACTGTGTTACATTTTTCCATGCCTGTTGCTGTATATCTATCCCACTGATTTTACCAAACTCCAAAATGAAGAAAGCGGAGAACTCGATAGGCAAAACCACATCAGATTTAATGTTTGTTGAAATCAAAACACACAGCACAAAACACTTCGTTTGAAATCCTGCTTGCACCAAAACATGAACGCCTTCCCCATACCAGCGTTTTCGTCCAAATGGACTTCATCAGATAAACAATCCCACTGATTTGTTGCATACTAACATATCATCAAATCCATAATCCTTGAGAATAGTATATATTCCCTGAGATGTCTTTAAAACTAAAACATTGCTGTCTGTAAAGATGCTACAGTTACAATAAGCAATGCCTCCAATTAATGTATCACTATCTAATAAGCTGTGGTCAGCTATGTTCACCAACACTATTTCTCCTCCTCTGTGCAATAAAGGTATTGTCAAAATGTTCCACAGCATTCTGCAATTTTTTAAGTAGATGTTAACATCAACAAGACTGAGGGCTGCCTACGTAAGACTGTAGGCATTACTTGATAACAAAAACATATAGACTGCCTATGTTTATGGTATGCCATGCAGCAGAAGACATATTCCTGTGCAAAAGCACAGGAGAGCTTAAGCTTAAAATGGAGTGAGTGGAATTTCATTTAATCTTATTCCAAAATAAGGAGATTAACATTTTATAAAGTATGGGTTGTTTCCTGGTAAATAAGCCATACAGGAGTCAAACTGTTGGGAGAAGAGAAAATGCACGATTGAGTTAAACTGAAAGTAAAGATGCACTTATCTTTAATTAAACATATAAATATGTGATAAATATGTTTAATTCTCCAAATAAGAGGTTTTGGAACTATATACAAACCTGTCATACTGACTACCAGATTATATTCATACATAATCATAAATTATATTAAATTATAAAACTGTAATGTTTAAATGTTATTTGCTCCTAGTCTTACACTGCTGTTTTCTCGGCATAGCAGGTATGTAGCTGGAAATGCCTTCACAGATCATTTCATTCACACATATATTATTTAAGATGTTTCTAGGCATGACATGACAATGCTAGAACTGTAATTTAGACTTACTATATACCGAGGAACATATTATATAAGAGTTTAATAAAACCGCTTTTATTGTTTAATGTTCCCATCCCAGTGTGAGCACTAATTATGCTATAATAGGTGATCTTAACTTTAAGTGTGAAAACCATTATAAGAAAATGGAATACTGATAAAACGCATTAACATAGTAAGTATTATAAAGGAAATTTTAGTACTTTTCAATAATGAATGAAGATCTGTCTGATTTTGAGTGGAAACAGTATGCTTTATTCACAGCACACCATACTTACCTAAAATGGTAGCTATGACATCCCATTATATTGCTTTAGTCTACATATTTCCTGACCCTTTTTATTCCAACTAATATTCCCTATTGCATTTTTATGATTTTATACTGCTAGCATTCATAGTCAAAGGTGCTTAGTTGTATTAGAATTTGTATAATACTGATGTGAATGATTAGGTTGTAACATTTTATTATATCTAAATGGCCATCATTTTTTGCTTCTATTTCTGCTGTGTCTTAACCTTTACTTCTTGGTCTTATTTGAATATTTTAATAAAAAAAAATCAAAATTCACCTTTCTTTAATAAAATTATTTTTAGAATGAAATAAGAGAGCTATAGGCAGAATAACCATGACTATTGCTTCACTCATCTGAAATTATTTTGGATATGAGACTTTTATTTCTATTCATATTTCTTAATTTACGTTGCATGCACTGTAAATTATTTGGCATAAATAAAAATCCCTTACCCTTCTTCCAGAAACTACCATGGTAACTTTAATATCCATTTTATTTAAGGTCTGTGGAGATTGAGTTGCCATAAATTACTACTACTAATAATAATAATAATAATAATAATAATAATAATAATAATAATGTACTTCACTAAATGCAGTTTGCTAATGAAGACTCATACATTTGGGCAATAAATATAATGTAAGTCTATGCTGCTTGTAATAGAGATATTGAGCAAATAGGTATAATTTTTCAGCTATATAATTAAAAATATACATCAAGAAGAAATCAATAACTTTCAGCTTTATAAGAAGTCAATACAGCAAAGATCTTCTAAGGTATAAAGCTTAAAAAAACTTCATTAGAAATCCATTCTAAAATCAACTGCTTAACTGCAATAAAATGTGTTACATAGAGTAGCACCTGAGATTCTAACTACAGGATCACTCATGAGATAATAGGTGGAACTGCATTATTTCTTTTATACATAATTCATGCACCTCAGCTTTTTAGATGTGACTTATTTTTGCTTGTACTGAGGAAAAATCATGAATAACATATCCATTTATGCAGAAAAACAGGCTTCTCTGGGAGATGTCTCTGATTGTGCAACTACAAATGGGTACACTCCAAAAGATTTCATGTCAAGAAGGCCCCAGTCAAGGATTTAGCCTGCCAGATTATATTTGAAGGCATGTATTAATCCTTTAAGAAAATGTTAATAATAGAATAATTTGGGAAATGACGAGAGAGTAATGAGGTGGTACTTTAACACATTATATACCCCTTTAATTTCTAGATACTTAGGGTCGCTTACCTTAAAATTAACTCCGTTTTACATTAAAACTGCTATAGCATGCAGAAAGGCTAACATAACTGAAATAAACACATATAATGTCCGAGTATTCTTGACAAAAGTTTTAATGGCAATGTTTTTAATAAAATTCCACTGATATATGCTTCATACACAGCAATTCATGTATAAATATTGTTAGATCTAGAAATACACTCATTACTAAATACTAAAATCTGTCACACTTGCTAAGAAAATTAATTGGTTAAAGAAACAGCCTACTTTTAGGTAACTACTGCTTGTGCATCATATTTTCACGAACTGCAAAAGAAAATGTTAATAACATTTTTATATTAGGTGACAAATGAGAAAATGTAATCACCTGATTAACAAGGCCTAGGTGCATCTGACTGGAACAATATCTTTTTTTCTGGGGCATTATAGATGCATATTTTCTGTCAGCCTCTCTCGGTTATTTTTCTTCATTAACTGACTCTTTTTAGTTGCTTCTATGTTATTAACTTCTCTATCTTCACATCTCTCAGCCTTCTTTCCTACAATTCTGAAATGTCAAATGATCTATTTCCAGTCATGTGTAACAATAAAGCAGTTAATCTATCATCTCTTGATATGCTTAGTGCTCTCGCATTGTCTGAACTCTGACGACTCATTTCTTATAGTCTGAGCTTGTATTTTATGTGTCACAGTCTATTTCAACTATTGGCAGGCCAGGACTCTTCAGAGGAATATTTCACATTTCCCACAGGCTTATTATGCTTTAAACATTTCCAACTGTATGCCTTTCTTTCTGTATAACCCTTTTTAGTGAAAGCCCTTTAATGAAACCCTGTTAAAAACACTTAGCTTTGAAGTTTTCTTTTTGCTATAGTATTCCATTCCAGTTTTTCTTTTGTTAAAGGAAAATGTACTTTCAGCCATACAAAATAATTAAATAAAACCTATACCCATCCATTTCCATGTCTTTCTTAAGTTCATAGGTTCATTAGGTAGGTACTAGGCTATCTGCCCAAGGGCATTTATAAGCCTAGCCAGAGTGTGTCGGCTTTCGCCACCCCATTGATTAATTAACTGATCCTCTGTCAAGCAGAGCCAATGAAGTGATCCCAGGGGTGTATTTTCTGTTACCCATCCACTTGTCAAGGTTTTTCTTGAAGAGTGTTAGTGAGGGTCTCTGCCTGATGTAATTTGGAATTTTGTTCCAAAGCATAGGGAGTCTATGTGACAGGAATCTATCCCTCCAGCATGTTCTATTTATTGTTGTGGCGAGGTTTAACTCACTAGAGCGGGTGGCTCGCAGTGACTTGGATTTCTTTAGGTGGGGCATGTCCATCAATTCTGAGTTGGACATGGCTTTGTAAGTCAGGCAGAGATCACCTCTGAGTAAGCGATATGCCACTTAGAACAGCTGGAGTTTTTTGAGTCGGGCTGCATAGGACATATGTTTGAAGCCAATAATCCTCTTGGTGAGGTTCTTTTGTGGTCTTTCCAGCTGTTGGAAGTGTCTTGTGAGGTACATCCCAAATGGGGTATTGTACTCTATGATGGGTCTAATGAGTGATGAGTAGAGGGGCACTATAACCTCTTTATTTCTAGAAGCAAACTATTTAGTAATTAGATGGGCCACATAGAAGGATTTCCTAACTACTTTGGCAATATGATTGTCAAAGGAGAGATTACTATCTACCTGGGTCCCCAGATCTCTTATTACCTCTTCTGTATTAAGGGGGCTGCCACCTATGTGGTAATTCGTAGGTGTTTTGTTTTCCCAAATGGGATGACTATGCATTTTTTGGCATTTAGCTTGAGGCCATGACTTTGACACCAGGTGTCCGTCTCAGTAAGGCCCTTTTGGAGGATGTCCCTGTCAGCCAGAGAGTCAATTATGGCTCCCAGTTTGCAGTCATCGGCAAACTTGGTTAGCCATAGTCCTCCTGTGTTTGCCTGTACGTCTGAGAAGTATATGCCAAACAGTAGAGGTCCCAGGACCGAGCCTTGTGGGACACCACTTGTGACTGGTTTAGAGTCGGACCTAGAGCCCGCTATTCTTACAGTGTGATGTCTGTAAGCCAGTTGGCAACCCATCGCAGGACGTAGGGGTTTATGTTCAGGCTGGTGAGTTTTTCTGTAATACCAGAGTGGGGAATGGTGTCGAAAGCCTTGGTGAGATCAAGATAGGCTGTGTGAACCACCTTTCCCTTGTCTATGGCCTTGGTGGCTGTCTCAAAGAAGTAAACCAGGTTTAGTAGGCATGATCTGCCCTTAACAAAGCCAAACTGGGTCGTGTCAAGTGTTTGGAGGTTCCCAATGTCTTAGTTAATGAGTTCCATGATGATGAGCTCCATAGCCTTGAAGACCAGGCTAGTCAGGCTTATGGGGCAATAGTTACCTGGGTCAGTTGTGGCCCCTCCTTTGTGGAGAGGAATAACCATTGCTGTGCACCATTCAATGGGCACATAGCCTGTGGAGAGGCTGTGGTTGAACAGCATATTTAGGTGGGGGGTTAGTTCGTTCTGTAGTTCATGCAAGACACAGCCTGGGACACCATCTGGTCCCATTGACGCTGTGTTTTTGGCTTTTGAAAGGGCTGTTTTCACCTGTGCATCTGTGATTTTTGGGACACTACACTCTTCTGGTATTGTTGTGGGCCCTTTTGGAGGTGAGGGGAGGTGAAGTTTGCACTGAATCTATCTTCCAAGATGTTGGCAATATCAGTAGGTTCAGTATATTTTGTGCTATTTTGCACAAGTTCAGTGTGTATCTGTGAATTGCCACTTAGATTCTTAACATAGCTAAAGAAAGCTTTGTAGTTATCTTTTGAATCCTTGGCTATGATTTCATGAGGGACCTTAGTTTCTTACTGATACTGATCAGGGATGTCTTTCCTTCTTAGGATTTGCTTTTTTTCTGAACTAGTTTCCTCCTTCTATTGTATAGCCTGTTTACTGCAGGGGTCCACTAAACT
Source organism: Protopterus annectens (assembly GCF_019279795.1). Lineage (NCBI taxonomy): Eukaryota > Metazoa > Chordata > Ceratodontiformes > Protopteridae > Protopterus > Protopterus annectens. The sequence goes on along the minus strand of NC_056748.1, from coordinate 759,055,269 downwards.
GGTTTTCTTCTCTTAGAGGAGTGAGTCTTGGTTTTGCTAGGGATGGCATGATCCATGCATCCTTGTAGAGTACATATATATATATATATATATATATATATATATATATATATATATATCATAGAGTACATTTGTAAAAGTTTCTGCATCTTGGGCAGCATTATCCTTTAGTGTGAGGGCTGTGAAACTTACCACCTCTGTCTTAAGTAAGGTGAAGTTTGCTTTAGAAAAGTTTTTTACTCTGCTTTCCTTAGTTGGGAGTGGTGGTGGGGTGTAGACATCCAGAGTGATTAGTTTATGGTCTGATCTAACCAGTGAGGGGTTGACCTTTGGCGTGGAACACCTGTCGCCCATGCTGGTGATGACCAGGTCCAATATGTTTTCACCTCTGGTAGGTGAGTTTACCAGCTGATCCAGGGTGTTTGAGTTAATGAATTCCGGGAAGCGCTGGGCCTGGAAATTTGTACTCGAGTAGTTTTCCCAGTGAATGATAGGGTAATTGCAATAACCCAATATCAGGGTGTTCAGTAGGACCTTCATGTTTTCCAGTGTCTCCAGAAAGGTGGAGTGGTGGTCCTGGGTCATGGAGGGTGATCTGTAGCAGGCCACAATTTGCATTACAGATTTGCCCGATGTTAGTTGCACATGGATGATCTCAGAGGTATCATGCTGCGCCACTAACCTGGAGGTGTAGGTATCCTTGATGAATATGGATACATTCCCTCCTTTTGTGTTTCGGTCCGTGTTCTGTGGCCGAAATGTTTGGTATGAGTTGTAGCCCGGTAGTGTTGGGGTGCTCTCGAGCCTTGAACCAGGTTTCAGTTACTGCACAGATGTCAACGTTCTCCGTACTGAGGAGTGCTTCAAGCGTGTGAATTTTGAGATTTAAACTCCTGGCGTTGAGTAGCATAACCCTCAGTTTTTTGTTAATTGTGCTGTTTACAGAGGTGGGTTTGACTTTTGAGCCTTGCCTAAAAAAGGCACTATGGGGGCAGCAAGAGCCTTGGCCAGTACTCAAAAGCCTAGGGGTGACAGGTGCAAGCCATCTCTTGTGAATCAATGCGGCTTATCGAGCATGTCATCCCAGGCTGACAGACACTGGATCCCCTTTGAATGACACCAGAAGCTTAGCCCAATTGTTGAAATGGATAACTTTTTTTTTTATACTGAGGTATCATTCTTGGTGAGGGCAGGATGGTACTCAGGGTCAGGGTCATACCAGCCTGGGATGCATGATCAGAGAGCTCTTCCATGTCTCTTTTCATGTAGTCCAGGGAGGCATATCTCAGGTCATTTACACCAACATGAACAATGACAGAGTCATATTTGTACTTGTTCTGGAGTGACCTGAGTGCTTGTGTTATGTGGTGGATTCTGGATCCCGACAGGCAGCTAACAGTAACCTTCTGCTTGTCCAGCCTAGTGAGTGGAACATCAGTGTGCCTGACTATAGAGTCACCTATTACTAGTGTGTTAGGTATGTTATTTCTCCTTAAGGGCTGTGATTGTGTGGCACACTGATTTTGTGTTTTATGTGTTGTCTGGTTGTGATGGGAAGTGCAGGTTGTTTGGGTGTCTGCTTTGGAGGTCTCTGATGCTTTTGCAGGTTTTTATTTAGAGCCTCCGAGTATGATTTTGTGTATTTATGTATATTTTTTGCCAGTGCTGTTTTAGTAGGACTGTGTGTGGCTGGAGGTGTGGTGCAAGTGTTAACCTTCTCCTCTTGACTGTCTGTTCCATTCTTGGGTGGAGACAGCTTAGCTACCAGTTTGGCTGTATAATTGCATCTCTCGCATATGTTAGTGTTTTGTGGTAGGAGGAGAATGTTGTCTGTGTACATGAGGCAGTTGTAACATTGTCTCAGGATACCCAGATTCACCAGCTGGACTGGAGAGTGCACCTGAAGTTGCCCTTTGGTCATGCCTGAATAGTAGGGTGAGCTATTTAGTCGCTTAGTTGGTGAGAGGTGAATAAAGAGCCTTGCCCTGCTGGGCAATCAGTGTCAGGGTATATTAGTGCTTGCTATTAGGTCTGAGCAAGTGCTGGACTGTAAGATGCTTTTTGAGTGCTTAGGTTGCGAGTTAGACTAGTTTCAAGGGAAAAACTGAAGAGAAAAACTGAACAGGAGACTTAGTGGAGCCGGGAATAATTTAACCGTAGCTAACCGGCACTGCCCGGTGCGCAAAACCGTGCAAACACATTTTTTATAGTAGGGAAATTAAAGAGATAGAAATTAGCCCAAAATGGCCAATAAACTCCTAACTTCTGGGCTGGAACCACTTTCCAGGGACAGATAGATTAGCTCAAAGCTCCCCTCTCTCACAGGTGAACAGAGAAATTTCCTTCTATCCAGGTAAGGTATGGGCAACTCAGAAACTAGTATCACAGCCCTGAATTCAGCACTAGCCTGAAAACTGGACTATACTAGCTTATAAAGGTAGGAAACAATTTTTTTTTTTTGTTTTTTTTTTTTAAAGATAAGGCAAAAACAGTAAAAAATACACTTAAAACAGCTTTAAACGACTACAAACGATCAGAAAAGGCTATTGCACTTTAGTGTATAGCCTACAACAGTTAAACAAATTATTTAGACAACAAACAACTTTTTAAAAGTGCAGGCAGTCAAATAATTACAATATGTGAAAAAACAAGCTTTTAAATCACAATAAATACTGGAAAATCTGCTTTTAGGTGGAAAACAGTGAAGTACAGCAAGAAAGTACAGAAAAATGATACTTAATCACTCCAAAGTCTCTCTTCTAAGCTAAAAGGCTTGTATCAGTTTAAGGCTTTCTAGTGCTACCCAGTAGGTTAGTTACAGGAAAGATGGGAAACAAGCACAGATGTGGTCTTTTAAACCAGAAAGTTGAAAGAGATGGACAAACTGTCCAAATGGTTAATAAACTACAATTTCTGGGCCAAGAACCTCTCCTCTCGTGGTAGACAGGCTACCTAGTGCTTACCACTCCCACTGATAAGCTAGAAGGCTTTCTTCCAACACAGAAAGGATTGCAGGGCTCAGAAGCTTACCAACAGTACTGGATACAGCAACTCTGTATCTGGACTAGGCTAGTTACAGGAAAGGTGGGAAACAAGCGCAAGTGCAGCTTTTAAACCAGAACGTTGAAAGAGATGGAAAAAAAACTGCCCAAACGGCCAATAGCTACAATTTCTGAGCCAGGAACCACTCCTCTTCTGGTAGATAGGCTACCTAATGCTTACCACTCCCACTGATAAGCTAGAAGGCTTCCCTCCAACACAGAAAGGCTTGGGGGGCTCAGAAGCTTGCATACAGTCCTGGATACAGCAAATCTGTACCTGGACTAGACTAGTTACAGGAAAGGTGGGAAACAAGTACAAATGTAGGCTTTTAAGCCAGCAAGTTGAAAAAGATGTAAAACTGCCCAAACGGCCAAATGAACTACAATTTCAGGGCCAAAACCCACTCTTCCTGTGGTAGATAGGCTACCTAGTACTTACCATTCCCACTGATAAGCTAGAAGGCTTCCCTCCAACACAATAAAACAATTAAACATTTTTCTACTGCCAGGTCTGTGGACCTGGCTGCATTACATCTGCAATTCACTAAATTTGGTCTGTTAAGAGACATTCACAAAAGCAGACAGAATATTCAGTGGTGCATAAACTGGGATAATGCAGAAGTGTATTTCACTTTCATGCACAGAAACAAATAACACAGTGTAGAATGAATGCAGCATAGCAAATTCCAATTTCTTAGATAAGCAACATTGCATATGCACTTGCAAAGAAAAAAAATAAAAAATCTGAAATCAACTGCCAAATTGAAATATTTCTGAGCTATGGGTTTATATACAGAACAACATGACTAAAAAATATAAAATTATAGATGTCAAAAAATGGAACTAAAAGAAACATTTTAATAACTATGTTAAATATCTTAGTCGTCATGTGTATGATGTCTTCAAAACTGATTTAATAAAACACGACTGATTCATGTCAATAAGCAAATACCCCATGCCTATTTGCTCAAATCAACCAATTGTCAACATTAAATATTAGATGAAAGAATGATTTCAGAAGCCTTCCATTCACAACCCCTTTTCCCATTTTTGCACATGGAGTTGGGGTGTCACTTCAACAATGAAAATCATCTAGACTCAAGGTTTACACCACTGAGTGATTATCCCTGCCATGGTAGTTCTTCCGCACCACACACTCGCACACACACACACACACACACACACACACACACACACACACACACACACACACACACACACACACACACACACACACACACACACACACACACACACACACACACACACACACACACACACACACACACACACACAAACACATATACCCCAAGAACAATTTACAGAGTCCAGTCCACCTACTGCAGGTCATTGGAATTTGGAAGGAAACCAGGGTATCAGGAGGAAAAGTACAGTTTTGTACCTACCATAAATGTAGATGTTCGAATGCTAATACAGCTGCAGTCATAACAGATGGTTCTCCTGCTGTCAGGCGGGTCCTCGGTCGGTCAAATTCCAAAGTCTATGTCCGGCGTCGGTTGTTGTTGCTTCTTCCCTGACGTCAGTGCGACAGGAGTATAAAAGAACCAGCCAATGCCATTTTCTTCAGTTTTTCTTGCCCCAGATGTCAGGTGCCCCCAGAAGGAAGGCAAAACATAAATTTATGTAGTAAAGCAAATGCAATATAATCAAAAAACAGTAGTTGCAAGCAAATACACCATAAAAGAATACCCCAATGAGGTTGTATGAGGAGGTGTTAACCATAAGGCCTGTCCCAAGAGGGGAAGGAGGGAGGGAAACCTGGACTGCAGCTGTATTAGCACTCGAACATCTACATTTACGGTAGGTACAAAACTGTACTATGTTCATCGTGCATACAGTTGCAGTCATAACAGATGGGTAGAATCCCAAAGCTAATAAAGGGGCGGTAGGCACTAAGTGGAACTAGGTGGAGCCAGGATGCCCTGCAAGACTGCAGTGGCAAAGCCCGCTCTAGTTTTGGAGTATAATGGTAGGTGATAGTGTTTGGAGAAAGTATGTACAGAACTCCAAGTGGCTGCTTCCAAAATATCTTTGGTAGGAACCCCCCTGAGGAAAGCAGCAGAGGTAGCTGTGGCCCTTGTGGAGTGAGATCTGATGCCTGTAGGTACAGTTTTACCATGAAAAGAGTAACAAAAGTGTATGCAGTGGGCTATCCATTTTGAGATTGTCTGTTTGGAAATAGGCTTCCCTTGAGCACCTGTAGCATAGGACACAAAGAGTTGCTCTGATTTTCTGAAAGGCTTTGTTCTATCCAAATAATAATGGAGCTGTCTGTGAATGTCCAAGGAATGTAGTAGGCTCTCCCCTTTGTTTTGTGGATTAGGGTAAAACGGAGGTAAGTGGATAGCCTGATTCAAGGCTATCCTGGATACTACCTTTGGCATAAATGAAGGATTGGTTCGTAAGGAAACTGTCCTGATGGAAAATGATGAAAGGCTGCACAGCCATGAGGGCTTGTAGTTCCAAAACCCTACGTGGTGAGGTGATAGCTAGAAGGAAGGCTGTTTTCCATGACAAATATTGCAGATCTGTTGAAGCAGCTGGCTCAAAAGGAGGCAGGGTTAGTTTTTCTAGAATTAAATTGAGGTCCCAAGCCGGTACTGGTTGCTTCCTTGGGGGGTTTATATTCTTAGCCCCTCTGAGGAACTGTCTTAAGAGAGGGTGAGAGAATAAAGGAGGATCAGTGTTGTACTCTGCAGAAATGGCTGAGGCATGGATTTTGATGGAGGAGAATGAAAGCCCACTGCTTAGCAGCCCGGCTAGGTACTGAAGTATTCGAGGTAAATTCAGTATTCCAGGATTATGACCCTTTTTCTGATTCCAGACACAAAACTGTTTCCATTTTGGAGTAGGCTTTTCTAGTAGAAGGCCTTCTGGCCTCCAAAGTGATATCCTGCACCTCCTTGGAGAGTAGGGTCTGCTGTGAATTTAAGGAATTCTCCATGCGGCTAGATTGAGTGTTTTCAGCTGTGAAGAGTTTTAAAGTTGTGCTGAGTCAGTAGAAGAGGCATTAGAGGCAGGATCCATGGTGGGGAATGCGTCAGGCTCCTCAGGAGTGGGTACCAGTGTTGTCTTGGCCAGTCTGGAGCAATGAAAATCATCTTTGATCTGTCTGCTCTGGCTTTTAATAGAACTTTGGCCAGCAGTGGAAGAGGTGGAAAGGCATAAACTGTCATTGTTGTCCAACTGAAAGGGAGTGCGTCCACTTTCTAGGCCTGTGGATGAAAGGTCCTTGAGCAGAATTTTGTCAATTGGTAATTTCTGTGGGTGGCAAAGAGATCTATGTCTGGCCTTCCCCATGCTTGAATTATCATTGTAAAAACTTGAGGATGCAACTTCCATTCGTGTGGATCTGTTATATTTCTGCTCAGGTTGTCTGCCAGTGTGTTTTCCTTCCATGGCAGGAATTGTGCTTGAAGTTGGATTTGCAATTCCAGAGCCGTGTTCCAAAGGGACATGGCTAGTCTGCACAGGGGATTTGAATGAGTTCCTCCCTGTTTGTTTATGTACCACATCACTGTGGTGTTGTCTGTTCTTATCAATAACTGCCCTGGATGCAGTAGGTCTTTGAAAGCCATAATAGCATTTATTACTGCTAGCATTTATTTTATTTTTCATTTGTTTACCGAGCTAGTCTAACTGGATATATTTCCATTTTCAGTAGAGGCCCGGGGAGAAAAGCTCCAGCTTAGTAAAAAAAAGAAAAATACACATTTTTTTGTCAAAAATTAAACATGCAGGCAAAAGAAGAAGAACTAGACAGTATAAATACAAATGTATAGAAAATATACAAGTCAGAGGAATATACATTCAGAAAAGACTTGGTCTAAATACAAAAAGTACCAGAAGGATAATAATGTATACAATTTGTCAGATTGATTGACAGGCAAAAATATTCTATAGTTAATAGTTGGAAGCAGAAAAACAGATTAGAAAGCAAATTAGGAGAGCAGTTATGTACCTAAGAGGGGTAAAAAGGGTGAATGTGGACCCAAGGAAGTAGGAAGATAGAAGTGAAGGAGGTAAACAATTTAGTTAGTCAGGGTTAGTGCAGGGGCACAACCAGTGTGATTTTAGGTGAATTTTGAGTCTTTGTTTAAAGAGAGACAGAGATGGTAGTAGAGTTAGATCTGTAGGTAGAATTTCCTTTTGATTGATGTGTAGGTGCTTTTCTTTTTGTGACCATTTGCCCTGAATGCACCGATCTGTCATGTGCGCCCCCCAGGCGTAGTCCGAGGTGTCTGTTGTGATGACTTTTTGCTTGAGCCTTGCAAAATGGGAGACCTATGTTTCTTTGGCATGCTTGAGCCCACCACAGAAATTCCTTTTGAAGACATGGAATCAGTGGTATGATTGTTTCCAAACTGTGGCTGTGTTGAGACCATAAGTTTTTTTAGGTACCAATGAAGTTTCTTCATATGCAGCTTTGCACATGGGATTAGCAGGATGCAAGATGCCATGAATCCCAGAGCCTGCAGGATTTTCCTTGCAGTCAGCCTGGTGAAGGTTGCCAGTTTTCTGAAGTATTGAGTTAATTGCCCTTGTTTCTCTGGCGTGAAGTAGGCCATCTGGGTATTTGTATCTAAGCTGGCACCCAGGAAAATTATTGTTTGAGAGGGTATTCGTCTTGATTTCTTTTTGTTGACTGTGTATCCAGAGATTTCAACAACATTATTACAAACGCCAGGTGTTTCAGAAGAGTGTGTTTGCTGTCCGCTTGGATCAGGCAGTCATCCAGATAAGGGTATATTTGTATCCCTTGAAGTCTGCAGAAGGCAATTACTGATGCCAGGCATTTTGTGAACACTCTGGGTGCAGTAGATAAGCCAAAGGGCAATGCAGTGAATTGATAATGGGATGAACCTGCAAGAAATCTGAGGTATCTTCTGCAATCTTATCTGATTGGGACATGCAGGTATGCCTCCTTGAGGTCCAATGCCACCAGCCAAGACTCCTTGCCCAGCATGGGAAGAAGCTGCTGTAATGTGAGCATCTTGAACTTTGGTACGAGTAAATATGTGTTTAGGTTGGATAGGTCCAAAATAGGTCTCCAATCTTTGCCCTTCCTTGGTACCACGAATAGTTTGAAATAAAAACCTTGACCCTGTTCTTGTGCAGGTACCTCTTGAATAGCTTTCATGTCCATGAGATCTGAAATTTGTTTTTGTGCCTCTGCCCTTTGATTGTGTGGCAGGTTTGGCATGCCTCTCATTTTTGGAAGGGTGTGAAAGTGGAATCTGTAGCCTCTGTCTATAATGTCCAGGATCCATTTGTCTTTTGTGACAATATGCCAATTTTTCGAAAATAATGCCAGTTTTCCACCTAAAGGTGCTGCCATTTGAGCCTTGCTTGGCATGCAAAGGGGAAAGTCATTGGGTCTGCTTTCTGAATGGCTGTGAACTATCCTCACCCCCTCTTGGTGTAGGTGTTTGCCATTGTCTGCCTCTAAATGATCCTTGAGATTGCCCTCTACCTCTCGGGCACCTGTATCTACCTCTTTGAGGTCTGTCTGTGGCTGGAAAGGACCAATTGTTTGAAGGCCAATTTCTACTGAAACGTGGCGGTTGTACCTGTAGGAAATCTTTCACTGTTTGCATTGATTTTGCCTTTTCCTCCATTTTCTTTAATACCTCCTCAGCTTTAACACCAAACAATACATCTTTTTGAAGAGGTGCATCTAGTAATTCAGCTTTGACATGATCTGGTAAGGTTTGCTCTTTGAGCCAAGCATGTCTATGTATGACTGATCCTGTAACAGCAGCTCTACAAGAGACCTCTAAAGCATCAAAACCACATTGCAAGGTATGTTTACCCACTTGCTCTGCACTATGCAACAAATCCTGCAACTCCTTCAAGTCTGGTTGTTCAGGTTGTGACATTTTGCTTTTCAACTGAGATAACAAAAACTGTTGATACTTTAACATTTGGAACTGACAGTTTAATGCCCTCATGGTTAAAGTGGCCGAGGTGTATACCTTTTTCCCCCACCTTTCTAAAGCTTTGGAATCTCTCTCCGATGGTAATGGATTTTTGGCAGTGGAGGCCTTAATTCCCTTGGGACCCTGTGAAATAGTTTCTGGGTCAGCCGCATGGCTTTTGTATAGGAATTGGTGTGAATCAGGCACCCGGTAATACCTGTCAGGCTTGACTGGAGCTGGAGGTAAAGAATCTGGGTTAAGGCTGGCCTCTGAATACACATCATCTAATATGTCTAAGACAGGAGGTATAGCCAGAGGCCTGTGCTGAGGGAGCAAGAGGAAATCCCTGAGCCTTTTCTTGGAGTCTGAGTACTCTTGGCCTTCCCAGTGGAAGTGTTCCCTCAAGGTATGCAAGGTTTCCCCAAAAGAGTAATCCTCAGGGGTGGAGACAGAGGGAATGGACTCCTCTGCATCAGAATCTTCGAAAGGGGAGTAAGAATGTTCCTGGACCTCAGAATGCTCTGAAGTAATGGAGGCCTTGTCCGAGGAAAGGTATTCTTCCTCCACTCTGGGCCTTTTGTCCGGGGGGGGGGGTTGAGAACCCCTGATAAGAGTAATCAAATCCTCAGCCATTTTGAGCATCTGCTTTTTAGGCATGGGGCCTTGAGAGGGGCCCTGTGGAGCTTGTCTTTTAGAATGCATGGCTGCTTTAGATTTAGTGTAAGCCTTAATGGAAAAAGGAGAAGATGGCCTGAAGACACCTTGAGAGGTGGCAGGCCTGTCTGAACTCTGAGTTTCCTCGCCAAGAGTGACTTCGGTATCTGTAGTCGGGGTGTGGGCCGAAGAGCCTGCGACCTCGGGCACAGAAGACACTGCTAATGAAGTGTCATCGGTAGTCAGGGGCTGCTTAGGCGCCTCGCTGAGAACCGGAGCACATGTAGTCGGCTTTAGCGTGGTGTCGGTAGAAGTCGCGGACCTCGTATGTCGGCCCTTATCTTTACGTCGTTTACTAAAAATTGGAGTCGGAGTATCCGACAACATATTGTAATTAAACTTTTTGCCAAAATAGTGTTGGGCAAACTCCGCCCGACGCTTAATAGTGCGTCTGTTGAATGTAGCACAAAAACGACAGGCCGAGACGTCGTGCTCTGGGCCTAAGCAAGGTATACAGAGGGAATGGAAATCCTTATGCGGTATTTGCTTCCCACATGAAATGCAATTATTAACTTTGTCTGACATTGGTCTGGGGCAAGAAAAGTTTCCCCAACGGGGTACTTAGCTTTCTAGAAGTCTTCGGTTGAAAAATATTCGTAATCTCAGGAGCTGGCCGACCGGCACTTGCGAACTGCTTCTGCTTCGGGCACCGTGCGGCAAGAAAGACTGAAGAAAATGGCGTCGGCTGGTTCTTTTATACCCCTGTTGCACTGACGTCAGGGAAGAAGCGACAACAACTGACGCCGGACCTAGACTTTGGAATTCGGCCGACCGAGGACCCGCCTGACGGCAGGAGAACCATCTGTTATGACTGCAGCTGTATGCACAATGAACATCATATGATAACAGAATGTGCTACTATAAAAGACAAAACTAGTGTTTAAGAATATGCTTGAACAGAGTGTAAAAATATATATATACAGTACAGATACAGCATAAATACCATTATATACAATCTATATACAAGTAAAATACTGACTGTAGAAATACAGTTGTCAAAAGCTGTATGTGATAATAATGTAAGAGATTGGTGCAAATATAAATGTGAAGACCATAAGTGTAGCAAGGAGAATAAATGAATGTGGTGAAAGGAGAACAAAAAACTGTCTTGGTGTTCTAGCCTTTAAATTACATTTAATTTTAACTTGACCCTGGAGGTGGTTACCTTGGAGACATAATTACAATTCCAGTTCTCTTATCTCTGAATTATTAAAGTCACTAACATTTAAGTCCATATCTATGTAGTCCTTAACATAAAACAGAAATTTATGGAATCCAGAGCAGGAAAATTGGTGTTTATATAAGAACTGGTTGTGTTTCACCTTTTATGGTATGTAAATGTTTGTGAACTTTCACTGACAGTCTTCTATTTTGTTGACACAGAATCTATCACAAGTTGTACATTTTTCCATATACACAAAAACTGGAGTGCTATGAGTGAGCAGAACAGACCTTTGCTCTTAATGTTCTGATACTCTGTGCTAGTGATACTTTCAGTAGTGCACCTCTGTAGCCTAACAATCCACATCAAGTGGCACCCATAACATGCAGCCATGTGCAAAGGCCAACCGTTTTACTCTTCATTTGGACCCATATCATGAACCTGGCCTGCTCATGTTCTTAGTTCAGCCAGAGTCCATCTGCTACAGCCAAGAAACTAAGATCTTTTGTACTGACCAAACCCTTCTGTAAGCTTTATGCCTGCCCCCAGCTTGCCAAAGTGGTAAGCAATGTCACTGGCATCACTCGGGAGAACAGTGCAGGCATTACTCTAGTGGTCTGCAGATCCCAACCTGCTCCACCAAAGGGTATAGAAGTCAGGGAGTGTGTAAACATTTTACAGTAAAGCTATATATAAAGCTGGTCATTTTTTTTTTTGGCTATTGTCTCAGTTGTCAAGAGTATAATTTGAATCTGTCTTGCATTTTGTTGGCAGATTCACAGTATACTCTGTAGTATCTGCTTTCTTTTACAGTCAACAAAAAGAAAGATTAAAAAAGTAAAAAAAAAAAAAAAACAAAGCAGTAGCGTAGTGGAAAATAAACATGATTTAAAAGCCCGCATTTGCGCTTGTTTCCCACCTTTCCTGTAACTAGTCTAGTCCAGATACAGATTTGCTGTAGCCAGGACTGTTTGTAAGCTTCTGAGCCCCCCAACACTTTCTGTGTTGGAGGGAAGCCTTCTAGCTTATCAGTGGGAGGGGTAAGCACTAGGTAGCCTATCCACCACAAGAGTAGTTTCTGGCCCATAAATTGTAGTTTATTGGCTGTTTGGGCAGTTTTTCCATCTCTTTCAACTTTCTGGTTTAAAAGCCTGTGTTTGCGCTTATTTCCTGCCTTTCCTGTAAGTAGTCTAGTCCAGATACAGATTTTCTGTATCCAGGACTGTATGTAAGCTTCTGAGGGGTGCCAGAAAGTCTGCACTTCAATTTTTCCCTTAGATCTGCTAGTTCTCTCCTCTCCTGCACTTTTACTAGCTTATTAGTCTAGCACTTTACCAGACTTCTTGAAGCAATTATTGTAGCACACAAAAGTGCTACCAGCACTAAATGTTCTACAAGGAAACAGCTCCAGTACTTATTATTAATGCCCACCCCTCCAGACATGTCTAAAGTACAGTTCCCTGTGCTTTCTCCTATTAACCAGATGAACTTGGGCATCCTGAGGCAATGTAGCAACTGCCTCATGTACACTGACAACCCTCTCCTCTTACCTTCCAACACTCAGACTTGTGAGAGATGCACTTATATATCCAAATTGGAAGCCACACACTCTCCAGCCAAGACCGGAATAGATAGTCAGGAGGAGAAGGTCAATACTTGCACCACACCACATGGAGCACATAGCCCTCCAGAACACACACCAGCATTGCCTTCACATAAAAACACAAACCACACACCCACCTTCACGGAGGCTCTCAATAAAAATCTACCCAAACAGCAGAGACCTCCATGGCAGAAACACACTCGACCACCACAACATAACATTACTCATGAAACCCATAACTCTTTTAAACAGTGTGCCACTTAACCAAAGCCTCTAAGGCAAAACAGCATGCCCAACACACTAGTCATAGGTGACTCGATAGAGAGACACACTGATGTCCCACTGACTAGGTTGAATAAGGAAAAAGTAACAGTCAGCTGCCTGTCAGATGCCAGGATCCACCACATAATGCACACACTCAGGTCCCTCAACAACAGGTACAAATATGACTCTGCCATTGTACATGTGGGTGTGAATGACTTGAGACATACCTTTCTAGACTACATGAAAAGAGACATGGAGGAGCTCTTGGATTATGTAGCCCAGGTGGGTATGACCCTAGCCCTGAGCAGCCTCCTACCATCACCCAGAATGATACCACAGTACAAGCAGAAAATTACTGATTTCAACAACTGGCTAAGTTTCTGGTATCATTCTAAGGGGATCCAGTATCTGCCTGCCTGGGATGACATAATTCACAGACCTCAATGCTTTGCCAGATGGCCTGCATCTGTCAGCCCTGGGCTTCCGGATACCTGGCCAAGGCTCTTGCCACGCCTATAGTGCCTTTTTAAGCGGTGTTCCAAAGACCAAATTACCACCATAACAGCTACAAACAAATGCAATGTGAGGGTCATGTTGCTCAATGCTAGAAGTCTAAATCTCAAAATGCACTTGCTCGAAGCACTCCTTAAAATGGAGAACATTGACATTTGTGCTGTAACTGAGACCTGGTTCAAGGCAGCAGAAAGCACCTCTGCACTACTAGGCTATAACATATTCCACACCTTTCGGCCCCAGAACTTGGACTGAAGCTCCAAAGGAGGTGGTGTTTACATATTCATAAAGGATGCGCACATCTCCAGACTGGAAGCCCAATATAACGCATCAGAGATATTTCAGGTGCAGCTAACACTGAGTAAGACAGCATTTCAGGTCATAGCCTGCTATTGGTCCCCAACCATGTCCCAAGACTTACACTCCACATTCCTAAGCACTCTAGAGAATATTAGGATCCAACCTAACAATCTCATACTGGGCAACTTCATCTACCCCTCCATTAACTGGGAAAACTACTCATATACCAATACACTTGCCCAGCGTTTCCTGGAATTCATTAATTCCAGTGTCCTGGACAAGCTAGTTCTTACCCCCACTAGAGGTAGCAACATCCTTGACATGGTCATTACTAACATGGGTGATCATTGCTCTACACCAATAGTCAACTCCTCCCTGGTTAGATATGACCACAAATGAATCACCTTGGAAATCCACATCCCTTCCACCCCCACCTCCAGCAAAGGTAACCACCATGAAAAACCTTCTCCAAAGCTAACTTTGGGCTCTTAAAAACAGAGGCGGCTAACTTCACAGCACTCATGCAAATGGAGAATAGTTGAATGAACACTGAATCATACTCCAATGCACTGTACAAAGACGTACACAAATGCATGGATCTCACCATACCCAATAAAACCAAGACACTCTCCTCTAAAAAAGGAAGCCAATCTGGTGGTCCCCCTGCCATAAACAAACTCTACAACAGAAGGAGGAAACCGATGTGGAATAAGGTAAAGTCCCAAGACTGGAAAAACTCCCTTATCAGACTCAACAAGAAGTTGAGATCCCTTATCAAAACCTCTAAATCTAGCTATGAAAACAGAATTGCAGCAGATAGTAAAGACAACCACAAGGCCTTTTATAGTTATGTAAAGAATCTCTACAGCAATACCCAGATTTGCTCTGAGCTACTGCACAATGGTACCTCCTATAACGAGCCAACAGATATTGCCAACATGCTGGCCAACAGATTCAGTGCCAACTTTATCCCTCCCCCCAAAGGACCAATCACAATACCAGTAGATTGCCAGGCACCCAATATTACTGCTGCACAGGTTAAAACAGCACTTTCCAAGGCCAAGAACACAGCTTCATTGTGTCCCTCTACTCCTCCCTCATTAGGCCACTCATCAAATACAATGCCCGATTTGGCATGTACCTCACTCGACACCTGCAACAACTGGAGAGGCCACAAAAGTACCTCACAAAGAGGATCCTAGGCCTTAAACACTTGTCCTATGTGGACAGATTCAAAAAATTCCAACTATTATCTGTCTCATATCACCTACTTAGAAGCGATCTCTGCTTAACTTACAAAGCCATGTCTGACCCAACTCTGTTAGAAATGCTACATCTAAAGAAATCCCAATCCCTCCCCACCACATGCTCCAGAGACCTCAACCTCATTACCACAATCAACAGAACATGCTGGAGGGACAGGTTCATAACCCGGAGACTGCCCATGCTATGGAATAGACTTCCCATACATGTCAAACAGAGCACCTCTCTGGCCCTCTTCAAGAGAAATCTTGATGAGTGGATGGGAAATAGAAAATTCACCCTGGGGATCATTCCAGTGGCTATACTCAACAGAGTCACTGGGAACTAAGGTCGGGTGGCAAGATGCTAGGGTAATCCTATGGGCTAGGCTTGTAAAGGCTCCAGGGTCATTAGCCTAGTACATATCTATGAACCTATAAAGCTATGAACAAGAAAAATCCACTAATTCCTCTAGGCCAAAGACACCAGTTGTATTGTTTGAGTGCTTTCTTTCTGTTTAATTCCAAATTAGAACTTCATCAGCAATACAAGTAAATGAGCCCAACAGTTTAAATACAACCCTTAAAAAAACACATGACAAAAAAAAAATCAACCAATCACAATGAAAATAAAATGGGGGTGAATCTGTAAATGAAGCCCATAGTCTGACAACATTTATAAAGTCCTCTAAAATGTAATGCGCATGTTGAACATGATTTCTAAAATACATATATAAACTCTATTATGTTTAATAAAAACTTGTAATCATTTCAATTGATTTAATACTTTTGCAAATATAAAAAAATTAATATTAATGTAATCATTTAACCCAGAAGCACGATCTGCTTTGAGTCGAACCTGCTAGACAGATTCACGGCATTCAAGTTTATTGATGTCTCCACTAAAAATGAGATTAGTCACTCTATCTAATACTGAAAAGGTAAACTTCCTAAAGTTAACATGTTAAAGCATGTTTCACCAATGCATTATTTGTGTCTTTGTTATGTATCGCCAATGTGTTTTCATATATTCTTCTTCCAAGACACCAGATAGTTTTACCAATGTAAAGCTTCCACACATTTCACAAATAGCAATGTACATAACAAACCGTGACTTACAGTTATATCTTTTATCCACCCAAATGTTGATACATAAAACATTAAGATGGACGGATGAAAAATTAGAAATTAATCTACATTGTTTACAAAAGCCACACCGAAAGGTGTCAGTTGTGTGGTTTTGAGACAAACATTAGAACCTTGATGCATGCTCCAATATTGATTTAAAGTTAAATGTTACTTTGTAAGAAAAAACTGGTTTGTTCCATATGGCTCTTGCCAAATCAAAATTACCAGCAATAACTCTCAAATTGTCCTTAATAATATTTCTAATCAAAAACATATCATTATAAATAGTTAAAGGGAAAGCCAGTCTAAAAGCCATGTGATTGGTGAAAGCAGACACATCCTCAGAATTATTGATTGCATTAATATTAAATGTTTTTTATATTTGCAAAAGTATTAAATCAGTTGAAGTGATTACAAGTTTTAAACGTAATAGAGTTTATATATGTATATATATATATATATATATATATATATATATATATATATATATATATATATCTATCTTAGAATTTATATTTTTCATCAATGACACACGCCTTATATTTTAGATGACTTTATAAATGTTTTCAGCCTATGAGATTCATTTACAGATTCACCCCCATTTTATTTTCATTGTGAT